>NW_014575247.1:0-62559 GCF_000527765.1 Bipolaris victoriae FI3
ATCAGCACCGGTCTTGCTGGGCTCATCAGCCATAGGCGCAGCCGCACCCAAAGGCAAGCGACCGCTGCTGTCTACATATATACATACATATATACATACATACATACATACATACATACATACATACATACATGCTACTTACGTAGCACGCTGGCCAAATGCGGCATGGCCAGCCGGGCATGCAGGCGTCGCACGCAGCCGATGCCGTGGTGGTAGGCAGAGTGACCAAGAATAAGATACCATGAAATAAGCAGCCATAGTAGCAGTCGCCTCGAAACCGTTTGCTGGGCTGGGGGATGCATGTGGGCTGCCGATGGATAGTAGTGGATGCTGGGTGCAGCAGGGCGGGCTGTAAAGCAGCGGGAGTGAGCACCTCTAAGCTCAATCCCTACCGCTGCTGCGCTCGAGTATAATAAGAGGCACATGTTCAGCCCTCTGGCGTCAGTCCTGCTGCTGCTCTCGGCGCAATTACTTTAGGGCGTATGCTCGCGCCCATCACCAACTCTTGCTTCCCTCCCACCCCCATCCCTCCTACACCATGGACTACAACTATTACGCCGCGCCCCAGCAGCCATACTCGCACCTCGTCGGCGCTGGGTCTCACCCATTCCCTCACTCGGGCCTCGAGCGGGACACGACACATAGCACTGTGAGTTTATTTTGTTTATTTTGTTCATTTTGTTTTTTTTGCTTCCCCAGTGGTGTGATGAAGGTTGTCGAGTCGGCCCTGCTTGCGTACACACTCACCATGACTAATCGGGGCGTGTACAGGAACCTCTTGACGCCGTCCTGTTTCCTACAGCCTACGATGCCACTGGTTTCACCAACGGCTTGCCGACCCCGCAACAGGAGTCCCCCGAAAACGCAACAGCAAACACTCCCATGGCTGCAGGTAGCGTAGACTCGGGCATTGGTGCCGAATTCGACGATGGCCGGATAAGCCGGACGAGGAGCAGTAGTGAAGAGAAGGATAATCTGACGCCTGCTCAGAGCAGGCGCAAAGCTCAGAACCGCGCTGCGTAAGCTCCAACCGTCCTCTCCCACCTGTCCCGCCATACACTGACCCTCTGGCCCGTCTACAGTCAGCGTGCCTTTCGTGAGCGCAAGGAGCGCCATGTCAAGGAGCTCGAGACCAAGCTCTCCGCCCTCGAGTCCAGCACCCACTCGCTGCAGTCGGACAACGAGCGCCTCAAGGCTGCCCTGCAGCGTGCCCGCACCGAGAACGAGATCCTGCGTGCCACCAGCGGCCACTCGCCTTCGTCCCCACCCCAGCCAGTAACCGCAAGCTATCCCTCGCCCGGCGCCCACCTCCTCCTCGAAGACTATGAAAAGGACGAAGAATACAATGTTCAGCCCCTGCCCAACGGCTCCGTTATCAACGCTGCTGGCAAGGAACACTCGCGTCAGGGTCCAAGGGGCAAAGAGGTCCCTGCCGCAAAGGCCTGGGATCTTATCCAGTCACATACGCTCATCAAGCAGGGCCTCGTAGATGTGGCCGATGTCTGTGAGCGGCTCAAAGGCTCCGCCAAGTGCGATGGTCATGGCCCCGTCTTTGAAGAGAGCGCCATTTGGCAGGCCATTGACGAGTCACGGCGCTGCGGAGGTGATGAATTGATATGATCTTCAGCCAGGCACGCTGAACCCTTCGTTTCTCTTAATACCCCCTTTCCCTTTCGTTTTACTGTCATGGTTTCTGGTGTTTTGGCGTCCGGTACATGACTGGCTGGNGGGGTTGTCTACTAAGCTGGCCCACAAAATCGGACACTTTCGTATCGCGGCGAGGCACATTTTGGGCGGTTTGTTCATGCTACGACACAGAATAGCGATAGGCTTGGTTCCTCGAGATTCTGCATACACTTACCACAATCAAACAAGTACACATATCTGATCGGTGTATCAGTCTCACGCATCCTTCATCCAGCTCACAAACACGTGTTGCAATCTGACTGCCATTATGGCTTCTGTTTTCCCTCTCAGGATGCAGCATGAGACGTCTGAGCAGCTCAAAGTTTATCCAACACATAGTTTGCACAGGGAACCGGAATCACAAAACCCGAGCACCGCCAACAAGGATCGGGACAGGGATCTTGGAGGCACACCAGGCGCTCGACTGGGGTCCGATCACGAATTTGTGGTTCTGCAGCGGAAATAAAGCTTCCCAAGACATTGGTTGATTCTCACCGTATTAGGACATCTGGGCTTAAGTACTACATGGATTCTGGTTTCGGGGAGCATCCGGCAGCACACAGCAACACTCTAATCATCTGTCATCGCCGACCTCTATCCATAAACGGCAATAGGAAGTGACTCAGTTTCATGTCCTAGAACAAGGCCCGCCGCAGCAAAGCAAAAATCCCAATAACCGTATAATACTGACATGGTATGTTGCTTTGTGCTAACACGGCAAGCGGGCCGACTTTACTGTCTGTAGCCAGCTGCGTACGGAGAAGAGGAAGGAACTGCTGGCGCTGAAAGCCAGCCAATTGTATAGCAGGAACCATGCAGCATAGCGTGGGGGGGGGGGGTGAAAGTCTAGATAGCACAGTGACCAGGAACGCACATGCTACCTGCAAAACTTCATTTTGCAGATACCAAACCCTACAATAAGACTTTTCTCTTTGTCTCTCGGCCCCAAACCTTCATCCAGCGTATATGTTACATAGCAAAGAAACGCACACTGAATACATACATCACCCCCTTCCTTGAACCCCCTCCTTCCCCTTGATGAAAACTAAAAAAGAAAAGGCACCCCACTACAACATCCACACAAATCTTCTCCCACCCGAATCCGAAGCATACTTTTTTTACCCGACCTTCTCTCTCTCTCTCTCTCTATGTGCGTGTGTGTGTGTGTGTGCATAATGCAAGCCACATCTCGCTCATGCTTAGCCCCCCACCCCCCACCACCCTCCCATGTCCCCAAACAAACAAAAAAAAACCCCACTCTCAAAGCCCCGTCAGCAAGTGTACACGCACACCTGGCGACATGTCAGCACTGCACGCTGCCAGTGTAAACGGTGACATAAGCCCCCTCTGGCCCAGACCACGGATGACTTGGACCATGGTAATGTAATGTAATGTGCTTTTGGGGTGGGTGGGTGTGGTTGGCATGCGGGGAAGCGATGGAGGGGGGGNGGGGGGGTTGGTTGGTTTAGCTGGAGGGTGTTGGAGGAGGGGAGGGGGGCCTTGTTCCGAGGTCCAGGGTGAGTGGAAGGTTGGTTGGTTGGTTGGAGGGAGGAGGGGGGAGGCGGAGGCGGTGGTACCGATGCTGCGGCTAAGAGAGGGTAGCTTTTGTCGGTTGCAAGGAGTGGGAGGGGTGTGAGATTGGGAAGAGAGGGCTGGACTGGGGCTGGACCGTTTCATTCTTCTCCTACAAGGCAGACATATGTGAAGTCTTTTTTTTCCTCTTTGGTTGATTGAGTGGGGAGTTCAAAAATGTTTTGTTTCGAGTCTGGGTATTCCTCACTGTTGCTGTGGATTCTTACTTTCCCACTTGAACAGGGTTGGTGCTCGTTACACAAAAAAACACGTCTGCAATCCCGTTGCTGTGCACTGATCTAACCTCCCCTTTTGGTGTATCTGTACATAAGTATTCCTGCCTCGTCTTGTGCAGAAACCAGCTCTTTCCCACCCGTCTTTCCCCCTAGCCATTGGCCAGGTTTCTCATTTTGCAGTCCAAGCATGCATATCTCGCAACATGCCTCTTCATCTAGAGCTCTTTGCCATTGCAACACTCCCACATACGTGTTCTGTGCGGGAACTCCATCTGTAGCAGAAATGGCTGGCCTGAAAAAAAGAGACCGTGATTATCGCCCCCCTCAATCCCAATCACTATCGTCGTCCTCGGCCACGGTCTTGCCTTGCCGTATCTTATTCGAGCTTTCCTCTCCCTCCTCCTTCTTCCGCTGCAAACGCGAATCACCAAGTTTGACAGCCCCAACATCTACCAACACCTTTTCCAGATCTAGCATAGCAATCACACAACGTCAGCACTCTATCTCTTCCCGTGATACAACCTGGTCAAAAAGAGAAGGAGGAAGCCCATTACTCACCCTGCACATTTGTCCTTGGCCCAGCCAGCTGCATAAGCGTAACAATCTGCCTCTTGATATCGCCATCCTTGTAAATCAGCACCGTTGGCGTATTCTTATCCGGATACCCTTCTATACACAAGTCCGCTCTCATCTGGCAGAACTTGACGTCACCAAAGCGCTTCGCTAGGTCCCGCCAGTGCTCAATCATGATTCTGCTTTCCGTGTTCGTTCCCGTAGAGCTGGTCAGCAGCACGAGTACATATGCGTCTTTGCTGGCTTCGGTCACGTCGCGCGAGTAGTCGGGTTTTTGTAGGTGGTACACTTGGTTATACACGGATGCGGTGTTGATGCTCGAGAGCTCCGCCATGCGCTTTTGGCGATATGAGTCGAGAAAGTCGTCGTCTTCGAGATCTTCTAGTTCGTCGAGTTCGTCGAGGTCTTTACCTTCGAGTCGGTTCTCGTGGGCTAGTTGTCGCGCTTGCTCCAGGGCCTCCTGGATCATGGGCGTCGGCGAGGGCGGCTTCTCGGGTATCACGCCGTGTTTGCGCAGGATGTCGTTCCTATCGTATGCATATTAGAAGCCTGCGTTTGTTGTTTCGCCGTCATTGCATGCTGAACTGGCTCACCATTCTGTGTCGGCGTTGGGGTCGTCGACCGCGACATTTACGGGCATGTCTGGCATCTGCATGGCTGCGGTTTGGAGGCGCAAACAATCAAGGGTTTTTTCTCTGATCGTATCTTCCCCAGCGGAGTGTTGGTACTGTCAAATATGCGCTTATATTGTAGAATCCTGCTGCCTGCAAACTGTCAAATCTTTTGAGCAACGCGAAGCTCGCTGTGAACCCTGTCGATCTGCCCCGCCCCCACTTCATGCCCGCGGCGCCACTCTCGATCATCAAGAAACACGATCTCTTTTTCTACAGCACCCGCGCACATTCAAACATATGGTTGTTACACTAAGTTTGGAAAATCGTCTACCAGTGACTTGATTGTTTATTCATATATTCTCTACAGCCTATGATCAGGTTTCTGCGATTGAAAATCGCAGATAGATTTCACCTAACTGCCTTGATTAGCACATACGACTATCGCAAAGTTGAGAGTCAAAATGCTGAGACAACTCGCCATTCGACATTTGTCTATTTTGGGGGGTTTACTTGGCAACACATCTTATGATCCCCATTTTAGTAGCCAAAAAGAGGGAAACAGAAACATGTCATTTTCTCGCTACCCTCGCCCCTTTGAAAATATGACAACAGTGAGCATATCAACTCTTAGAATAAACGCATTATATCGTATGCAGCAGTTGGCTTGAGAGGTTCTACGACTAGCCAACACTCCCGATGCAGCGCTTATTGTGTACTGTAAGGCTCGCCGCTCCCACCTACCCTCTACCTGTTCTATAATACCAACCTCCTTGATAAATGCAATAGCAAGGCGAAAATCATATCCACATGATGATATCCTTGCATGGGGAAATATATCAGCAGAGACTTGCAGCTCATCAAGCCATGCCCTCAGCAAAGCACGACAGTGAGTTTGATCATAAAAAGAGCAGTAGTGAGATTTATTCATACTTCAATTCTCATTTTCTTCCAGTCCTGCTATCGGAATTTTGTCCTAAGATCACTGAACGCAGCATTGTCTTGAATTCCTCTTGTCACTTGCAAAATGAGGGATTTTTTTTGAAGTGCTCGATGTATGAGTATTGGGACATCGTTTTATTGTGAATCCATTAAATCCAACACTAGCTAGTTCCTTAGCAAGATCCGTTACAGTCCACACATGAATTCGGGCTATGACAGTAGCATGTAGCCCAAAAAACATGGTTATGACAGCTTGGCGCTTCATTGCTACACGCGTTCGTTGTGCAATCAACGCAGGTAGCGTGCCCATCGAGTATATTGCATGACTTTCTTTTTTGTAGAAGACCAGCCATTGAAGTACTTGTAAGTAATGCTACGACTGCAAGATGGAGGTGCATGACTGTTGTCTGGTTTTTACTTAGCCAAATCCTGATGTCAGCCACTTAAATCATTACCGATATGTAAACAGGAGTTTTCTGAAGACGGTATACTGTTTCTCTGTTCGTCTGTTAGTCAATGACCTATATACGTCTGTACTAGTGAATAGCATTATCTCTACTAAAAGAGTTGGACTCTGGTAAAAAAAGAGAGGTATGCCCTGTTATAAAGGAAAATATCACAGCTCTAACTAAGGCAGCTAGAGCATGCACGTATACTGACCTGGAGTTTTCAGTGTGTAAAGTGTGAATGACAGAGACTATACAATTGAGAGCGAGGTGATAAAAGCAGTGAAGGTTGATATGTCCTATTGCTATTTGTATAGAAGACTGAAGTCCTTTTGGAGGGTAAAGGGCCGTCTTCGGCTATCAGCTAGCATATAACAATAAGTAGTTCCTCCGAAGGTGACCTATTAGTAAAGTTTATTTCTCATAGTGTAATTAAACTGAACTGAACTGTATCACAGCGCAAGCTGAGCAGCCAGAGCGCACATGCTAGGTGTGCCCTTAGCGCTTGCGGTATTTTCTGCTGTTAGGAAGCTAGCCCTGTGAATCGTTTCGCAAAGGACGCTATGCATGATTAACGCCTGGCATCTGCCCTGCTGGCCTGAACGTCCATGATAACGCCTAATTTTTATCTTCCACTGCCTAATTGTGATAAGCCGTCCTACATGACTATTCTAGATGTTAGCCTGGATCGGCTATTAAGTAGAATTCATGGGTTCTCGATGCGTTGGGAAAATAGGGAATGCTGTGCTTATCGGCTAAACACACAGTGTGCCCGTGCACGTTGTGTATAAATTGCGCGTCCTCGCACACCACTTTCAATGCACTCAGTATACGTAAGCCATAGATCTAATTAAAGATGAGATCCCAGATTTTGACTTGTAAAGACTAGAAGATAAACGTATCCTCGTCCTTATGGTTGTTGTGGCAGAAATATAGTAAAACTGCCTATAGTCTGCACAAGCCTATCACTCTTATACGTGCATTATTGCAAGAAGTAAAACAGTTGTGTTCTATCCGTGCGGTAGTGCCCTCTCATACACTCGGTAAAACCGGAAAATCAAAACAACGCGCATCTGCGAGAGTTGCAGCAGCCTGAGAAGGAAGCAGGTGCCAATTTGGCTATGTTTTTAGTGGTTTTGCACTGCTAAGAAGGGCCGCCATTTTCCGGTTTTACCGAGTGTATGAGAGGTGCCTTAGCTAGGTCTAAGTAGGATAGTATTACTGACATCACGTAAGCCCTCTCAATAAGACCTAACCAATACCTCTTGACATTCAATTTCGGAACAGCTTCCTTCATGTGCTCCATAGCTTCCCCCACCGAAGAATGAGTGGAAGATCTTTGCGTCTGGTCAAACAATGAATTTAATGGCCATAGGAACTGGAGCTTTACTATTTACCGTACGGGATACTACTGACCCTCATCTGATCAGCAAGATACAAACTTCTCCAAAAAAATACTCTTCCTATACATCTTCTACACTCTCGCCTATCAGTATCTTCTTCAATGTTGTTTCTCTCAAATGAACTAGTTGTATTGTCAGATGTCTAGAATCTCCGTTCTAGCGTTAACAAAAGACTCTTCAAATGTCGCAGAAGCGGAATGGTAAGCAGTTTACGTACCTCTGTACCAATAGCCGCCCACACAGGCCCAAGATTCACGGCTACTGCACTCCCATGTATGCGAAAGAATAGCATACGGCGGAATTTCCCTGCCAACAAATTCCTCGAAGCTAAACTCGTTATCATTCCTAAGACACGAAAGACGCATGACGAGGGAATTGTTAGGAAAATCTAGCGCAGGATGCCATCCAATTGGATTTGTCAAAGAGTGGGGTCGTTGCTAAGTTATCCAAATATACGTGGTGATGGAGCAGTAGGCAACACACTCTGCTCGCGAAGTGACATGGTAATTTGGTCGTCAGATGATTTGCTGTGCATTACTAGATAACCCCAATAGCATCGATTCTCGGTTATGAAACTCGTATATTGACGTGGTGAAGGATTCTGTTGAAATCTTGGTTGGCGAATCAGACGCCAGATTTCGTCACACGGTGAGACACCACTTCGCCTACGGGATATCCGGTCAGTTCACCGGCTGCCTCGCTGAACCAACTTGAATAGTTGGGCATCCCCTGGAGCTGTAGTCTCGTGTTTTCCTCTCGAGAATATATGCACAAAATAAGTGGATGCAACTTCAAAATGCCAGACGCCACGTTATACTCACTGCTTCCGCACCAACGAGCCATCCGCCTATTGCGCATCAAATCGGGAACCGGCAAAGAAAGAATTCAGATCACTCTCGAAACTTTCGACCTCGACTCAAAAACGCAATTCACTGCGCTCTCATATGTCTGGGGCGATGCAACCTCGCCATGCAAGATCACATGCAATGGGCACAAGAAGCTGATTACACGTAATCTTTGGGGTGTCTTGTCGCAGCTACGGAAACAGCGGTTTGATTGCCTACTGTGGGTAGACGCTATCTGCATCAACCAAAAGGACGAAGAAGAGAAGAGTTTCCAAGTGGCTATGATGAGAGACATCTACAAGTGCGCCGCAAAGGTCATATTCTGGCTTGGAGAACAGAAACGATACGATGAAGATGCAGTCAATCTGATGAGAGAATTCCTCAAGCGGTATCCGGATCGTTCGGACCTGGAACGACACAGAGTAAAGACTCTGGAGGAGATGGGCCTTTCTTACTTTGATCGGCGCTGGGCTGGATGGGCCTCCCTGTGCTGTCGCCCATGGTTTAGACGTGCTTGGATTGTACAAGAGTTCTTGAATGCGAAGGAATCCGTGTTCATGTCTGGCGCACTGGAGATTCCAACTAAAGTGCTAGTGGATTGCGGATACGCCACAGGAGTGTGTATTGCGATCAGAGAAGCTGTTATGAGGCATAGTATGAACGCTCATGAGATCACAAATGACATTTCAAGATTTCAAGCTCTAGGAATATATCAATCTAGCGAGGATATTCGTATCTTCGATCTATGGTGCTGGAGCCAGCAACTGGAAGCCACAGATTCTCGAGACCGAGTTTTCGCACTCTTATCGATACAAACGGCAGTGAACATGGACATGATCGATTATCGTAAGGATGAAACGACCGTCTATACAGAAATTGCAACAAAGGCTCTCAACATACTAGTTCCTAGGATCACATCGACTGGAAAGACTGTTTCCACATCAAAGCACCAAATTCATACGAATGACATGCACCGAGCCAGCAGGTTTCTAGCTTGCAAATATCACTCCCCAAAATCATCAAATTTACCGACCTGGGTGCCGGACTGGAAGCCTATCGGATTATATTTTGTTCCCTTGACACGCTATTACACGGGCACTGCAACTTTCACGTATCCTTATGACCATGCTATTGTCAAAGACAAAGTGAGTTTCCTCTTGAGCTTCCTGCACGAAAGAGCTAATTCTCCAGACGTTGTCTATATCAGGGATTGTCTGGGACGAACCTGACATAATCATCGATTCAAGGCCATATATGGATCAGCTCTCGCTAATGACTGTCGGTAAAGACTCAAACAACCAGAAGCCGGCCAAATACATGTTGGATTGGATGTATCAGTGTTATGTAGAGGCAATGTCGATTCCTCTACGTTCAGTTAAGAAAGTCGATTCTCAAGAGTTTTGCCGTGCAATGGTATTTGGTGTGCATCTTGAAGAAACAGTTACACCAGATAAGGACTACATGAGGGGGTTCCAGGCACTGTTCAGGAAGTTTGAAAACTTGGCGAGAAGATCACGCTATCACCCAAGTTTTCTGCAAAGTCACAGTGAACCAGGCTTTCATGGCAGGCTGTACGAAAGCAGATTCTCCGAGCTATCAGCTGGCCGGAAATTCTGCATTACAAGGCAAAGGCATCTAGCCTGGGTTCCTGTAGAAACCAGGCCGACTGATCGTATATGTATTCTCGCGGGATGTGCTGTTCCATTTGTGGTAAGGCCTGTTGGACAACGTTATGAACTGCTGGGAGACTGTTATAGGGATGACATGATGCGAGAGAGAGGCCTTTCAATTAGTCAAGAGCCCCATCTGTTTGAATTCCTGTAGCCGAAAGGAAGAGTTCGAAAAACAGTGCTTTTCTTAGCGGAAGATTACGTTTTTTTGGTTGTCTTCGAGAGAGATTCGAACGTGGACAGACTGGGTTGGTACAGTCAAGATTGGTCATGCGGGGGGGAGTTTCACTCTGAACATGACTGATTCCAAGTGAAGAAGACCGATAGCGATAGCCTGCAGCGAGACTTTGTCCAATACTAATACCATGCATTCAATATCAGTCGCCTTTAATAACGCTCACAGCTCCGGTAAGAACTGCCAGATATGCTCATCTAACTACTACCGCATTGGCAACACTGGCGACTAGAAGGCTATCCGGACGCTAGAGGAATTGCAGTTTGTGGACCTGGATGGGGGCATCGGAGGTCATTGCATTACGGTTAAGAATCACTTTGATGTCGATCATAATACTTTGACTGTTTTTGAGGCTGTAGGCGCCGCTGACAACGACAAGGTGCTGACTGGTCGCGTACCTAGGAACAAGCCATAGGGACTTGTCCCGCCCGACGTTCTTCCCAGCTACATTTTGTTCGTTATAATCAGATATGCACTGACAATTGGCCTGTCAGAAAAACCCAAGGGTTTAATCGGGTACTAATTTCTTCAGTTTAGTTCAGTTTCTCGCAACTATAAGTTCGAATATCACGGCCACGCAGCCGCCTAGCTCTGCAGACGGATAAAATTCACGCACAACTGCCTCTCATTAGCTTCAAGCTACACTAACGCGGGACCGTCCTGGGTTACCGACCGCGCTCATCCTTTCCTTCTCCATCGCAACCGACAGCACCAAAGTCATGCTTCATGGCGCCGTCCTAACCGACGGACTCGGTCAAACCGAATACGCCAACCAACCGATTGGGTAGGGTTACACCCGCCACAAGGAAAGCCATCCGGTGAGGCGAATGCATGCAGATGCAACAGAGCGGCGTAGAAGCAACATGGACAAGGATTGGGAAACTATCCGGGCACACTGTGCTCACAAAACCTGTTCGCTGGGCGGCCCAATAGGACGGACCAGTAGGCGCCGCGCGGTACAAAAAGGCTATTTTTTCATATGCCCTCTGTCCTTTCTCATTCTTATCATTGTACCCGGCTTCGTTTTCTCTTATAAGCACTACTTGACTCGACTGATCAACTTTCCTAACACCATCGCCATCTCAAAATGCAACATCTCCGCGATGGCCAGTTAAGCTCCTCTCCAAAAGGTCCTCCCGAGCTCACTATATTAGACGACGCCGCACATGACCGACAGGATATGCGTGAATGCACTACTCGGGGGGGAAATCGATGAAGTCCGGGAAGCAGCGTTCTACAATCGAACCTCAATCATTAGTAATCGATGCTGTAGCATAGGGGATAGCGTGGACTCGCTAGAAGGCTACCTCCACTCCCTGTGGCACATGTACTATCAGCTCGGCCGACATAAGTCGCACGAAACGACTGACCAAGATCGCCTGGTCCTCGACATTGTCCGCATTCAGGGCCAAGGTCCATTGACTAGGCCCGTTCCTGGTTTGTACGGGGTCTATATCGCACGAACAGTCGAAGGTACACTGTGGAACGATCTACCCTTCTTGGCCACGGATATGACCGACTTCTGGATCAACAATTGCGCGCCCATGTCGGGAACGCAGCGTCCCAACTAGGGTTAGCAAGGACCGAATATGTCAGATCGCCCTCGTCCTATTTCGCTCAACTTTCGAAGACAGACGAGAACTTCGCTACTCGGAGGAGCTGGATGAGGAACAGAAGAGTCGAAAAATTGACCATCTCGATATTGCACACTTGTTGCCAGCGGCCTATGCGTGGTTCAAGGAGGCTGGTTACAATCTCGTCCAACTCTCGGATGTCTACTGGAATGATTGTCCGAGCACGATAGGTCAAGGTGGTCAGTGGTTCATCGAGTCGGAGCTTGGGAAGCGATCACCAGCGGGATTCACACCGTGGCGATGGATGTACTGGCTTAAGCATCTCCATGAAATTCGGCATGAGGCAAAAGAAATCAATGAGAAACGCCTTGAGCGGTACGCTACGGATGCTATCGAGCTTATGGTTAACCAAGCGAATGATCGCAACTCTGGAATTCTGAGGGCTTACCGAGACGGCGGGGATGCTCTGCATCAGGAAAAACACTTGTTGTGTCTGCAGAAGGGATATGAGATGCCTAGAGAGGAAGAGCCCAGTGAAGAAATTTGAAATGCCTGCATGGAGGTCTTTGTCATCAATAGCTGAATGTAGTAGTAACGACTCCTGCCCACAAGCGAGAAAAGCCCCTCAGCGAGACAGACCAATCATCTAGACGACTTAACCTTTCCCATCCGCATTTACAAATCCGTGTGTGGTGTGCTCTTGTTCTTTGGCTACTTCTCTTTCGCGTTCTATAATGCAGTAAGAAAAATACAACAGTTGTAGTTATGCTGGCAATCACGTCGCTCGCAGCATTAAGGACTACTTTGCCTTCTACCACCGAGCTGCGTCACGGTACCAGCGAAACATGGAACGGATGGCCAACGAGAGCTCAGTCTTGTTCGCCTTGTTGATGCAGCAGGTGTCGACCAAGAAGGACTGCAAGCTGTCGCGTAAGGAGGTATCAGGTCTATCGACTAGGTCGGCAGTGACACTGAGCTCCCCATCTTCTCCGTGGTATAAGAGCCGCATCATTGCGCGTGAACATGTGGTGGGCGCGTGCGACGACAACAAGATTCGAGACACTAGATGCGGCAGCCTAGTAGCGAGACAGTGCATCGACAATCTCGATAGCCGCACTTCAATAGATGCAATTGTGAAGTTGAGCGGAAAGTAGCCCCGCACTCACGCTCACACCCTGACATACCTGCACGAAAATCATTCTTCAGTGCCGTGAGTGCATCAATCTTTTCCATTTTTGATACCTCTATATGGCGTGCGGAAGGGTGTGTAAAGTTCTCATGTTCCGTGCTAAGTTGAGGTTACCGATAGCATCACATGAGTCCTTTTAGAGTTCTTTACCCCAACCCTAAACCTAACCCTAATCATAAAATCGCGGATGTAATTCACTAATCCCGTTTCTACTGGCAAATAAGACCATTGGAAACTGGGAGCTAGTTCTCCCTCGCGGTCCGTCAAAACTTGCGGTTCTGTGTTGAGGTCAATTTGCTGACGTCCGTCCTCGGTCACTACTACCCGTTTTCATGAATCGCGACTCTGTCCGCAGCCCCCACCACCATAGCCCCAAAAGACCATTAACGGTCATTCAAGACTCCTGTATGCGTATCATAGTACTCGCTGCAATAGCAGCGCACTAGTTTAAGGATGGGTTGCCACCAGTATCGGGCTCGCAACCTTCCTGTCCTCCTCACATTGTCGCTGCTGCAGCAGCTTGCGCTTCGCGTGGGTCAAAACCTTTCTTTCCGATACCGAACAGTGGTTCTGTCTTCAGAAGATTAGCTACCCGGACCAAAAACTCAGAGCTTCAGCACTTCGGTCCAAAGCAACTACATCTAACACCTGATATGTTGGAGCTTTCATGCTCTGCCGGCATCCATTAAGCAGTCGTCAATTCTTTTCTGCACTGACAGCTGGCGTAATCGCCCAATTCTCAATACTCTGTACTCTGTAGCAATATAGTCGCTCCAATGTCTGCGTTAATTATTATTTTCTTCATCGCTTTCAAAAAGACATTCTCCTATAAAGTCCCTGGCTCGTTCTCATTGCTTATCCCCTCTCCGTGCTAGCAAACGCGTAATGATCTTCTCAGCCTCTTCTGTACTATGTTCGTCGTTCTCAACTAGCCACCTCCCCTCTTCATGTCTCGCTTCAGCAATACTTTTTCTGGTCTTCGTGTAGACTGCCGTTCTCAAGCTTTTTGCAATACCTGCGCTTGTATAACCAAAAAGACCGAACATGCCAGCACCGGTCTTTGTGACCATGTTAGCTATTCCTTTGCCCACCCCTTTTGCAGCGCCTTTGAAACCTTCCTCCTGAGCACCTTGGTATGGCTTTACAACAACGTCACTCACTCCATCAATGAAGCCCCACGCGAAAGTCTTGCCTGCAACAGCTGCGCCACTCTTGAACCCTGTCACAGGCCCGTGGTCACGAGGTGTTTCGCCGTAGAGTCGAGGCACATTCTTGAGACCATCGGTAATTGCGAGAGGAATGTCGACTGTCATACCTTTTAGGGCCTTTGGAGCAAACATGGCAATGCTTGCTCCGGACGCACCTGCCAGTTGACCTGCTGAGATGGCTTTACGTTTCGGAACAACGCTGTTTGCCGATGTTTCAGCACTTGCGCTGTCAGACATCTGCTTCGATTGGTCGATATGATTAATACTGGTATTGGACGCTTCCGAAGCCTCTAGCTTTGAGTCTTCGTAGGCACGTCGGTCGCGATCGTCTCGATACTCCGTTATTGGTTTCGTGAAAACTCCTGTGACGCATGTCGCAAGATCGACTGTAGTGCCAAGGACTCCGGACGCTCCACCGGAGATGGGATCCCATCGTCGAGGCTCTATGACAATGGGTCTGCTCTCGTATCTGTCCATAAATTAGCGATCGGATGCAGGAAATGCTTATCGAAGAACCAAGTGATAAGGGCGAAACCTACAATTTTAGATGCTTGGCATCCTTTGAGAATCTCAGTGTCATAACTTCTGTAGCCAAGGTAGAAAGCTTCATCCTGTGGCCTTTCTTGTCAAAGCAGAAAGTTGCCGGTAGGTGTGGTAGTACATCGCAAGACATGTCTCTGAATGGGAGATTCCGATGGAAAGACATGACTGCAGCTTCGACGCCTCTCTCAGATTGCATCTTCTGTGCAATGACTGCAGCTGCGCTCGCCGCTTCAGGTGATAAACAGAATCTGATCGCTTGAGACAGGCTTTCGGCCGTTATGTCTCGTTGAGGAATAGGCATCGGACCAGCACCAGCAGTAGCTACCATCTGGGCCCAGAATGGTTGACTACTGACTTATTAGCAAATCTGCCGACGCAACGGAGTGGACAATCTGACTTACTCTCCGAAGAACGGAATGATAGTCGTGGGCTTGCCGTTCAGCAAACCACATGCAGTCGTTCCAGCGCCACCATGATGCACCACTGCGGCCACATGCTGAAACAACCACTCGTGTGGACAATCACCAATGAAGATGATATCTTCATGAGACTCTCCATGATCTCCCAACTTTGACCATCCCTTGGACACAATAGCACGAAATCCGTTCGCTCTTACAGTCTCTAATATGACTGCGGTAATTCTTTGAGGGTCTTCAAGAACGATGCTGCCGAATCCTATGTAGACAGGTGGCGGTCCACTCTCAATGAAGGACCGAATTTCAGCTGGTGGCTCGTACGAAGGAGGATCCCGGAAGAAGAAACCGCAGACATCTATGTGGGCCGGCCAGTCGAAGGGTTTCGGTACAAGAGCCGGAGACCAGCAGTAAGTCATGGGAATGCTCAGTGTGGTCGCAAGACTAGGGCCATCGAATATGCCCACCTGTTCCAAGTCCAGCGTCTGGCGCCATTGGTTGATGACGCCACCAAGTCTAAATCCCAGGTTAGTATCATCTAGTCTGTGCAACGAGGAATTCTATGTCGACCTTGTATGAACAACTTACCCTTGCCATGTTAGCCAATCGACAACCCCATATGATAGGTAATTTGCAGCGCTTTGTTTGCCCTCGGCGTTTTTCAGATTCGCTAGTGGGTGTGGAAATGCTCGCGTACTTGTCCATGGCATAGTGAACATCATGTGAACGGGAATTCCAAGAGCCTGTGCGCAGTGGACATGTGCAAAGCTTGGTGGGTTGGCAATGATAGCATCTGCCACGAATGGCGAATGGCTCATGATGTCTGGTGCGATGCATGACCTCCAGAACCCTTCCAACATCTCCCTGACCATCATCTGTTTCTTCTTGATCTCGCCAGCCCGCAAGCTCTCGAGACTAGGAATCAGACCAGGGTTTTTGACCATGTACGCCATCAATTCTGAAGGATTACCGCCGATTGGGTAGAACTCCAGTCCAGAACCGGAGCCTCGCACGAGATCTTGGAACATGTCATGGGTCGCTAGCCTCACTCGGTGGCCATACCGCCGAAGCTCGTCACCAAGCGCGATGAAAGGCTGGACGTCTCCTCGACTGCCTACAACTTGGATGACAATGTTCAGTTTGACAGGCCACGACTTGTAGCGATCCGGTCCATCTGGTAATTCTGAATACTCTGGTGGCGCATCTTCCGGTATGTCGTTAAGTGCATCGCCGTAGAGCAGCGAAAGCGTCCTCACAGCTTTCGAATTCAGATCGATGTTGATGCGCCCATCGCCTAGAAAACATGAGTTCCAATCCGACTGATGAACCGAGGAATCGTGAGTCTTACTGCCGGCCTTGAGCTTTCCATCATCGTGTGCGTCCGCTGATGCGTTTATCGAAGAAGATTCCTGGTGACTGCTGAGCTTTATAGGCTGTCGATCACGATTTATCTCTGTACTTTCATGGCCTGTGAACCTGCAACCTATCGGTATATCACCGGGAAGTTCGGCAAAATCCGAAAGCCTTTTTTCCGGTTCCATGGTGTCGATGGAGAATATTCAAGTGTAAGAAAGAAGTAATGTTGGCGGATGGCCTGCCGACAAGAGTGACGAGACATATCAGACGGCTTCTAAAGAACACACTAAAGCGTATTGTGCGTATGCGTATGCGTATGCGTATTTGTTTGGAAGGCATGTGCACTGGCGTTGTCTGGAGCTGAGCACAGCTTTTGTAGGGGTGTGTTGCGTCACCGAGCAGTGACCGCCGCCGCTACCCCAGTTTCAGCCAATCAGCGCCAGCTTGCGAAAGTCGAAGCTACTAAGCTTGCTAGTATGGTTGACCATGTACTAGCTGCACAACTCGGCCAACGCTGCTTAGTATTATCGTTGTCTGGCAAGTGCCGTCGACGCGTATTGTACTATGCCTCCGACCTCAAGATACTCCAGCGGATGAGTCTGACATGGCTACAGCATGGCAAGACTCCTATTTCATTCATATATAAAAATCGTTTAAGCCTTCCGATGCAGTAGGCACATAGCACAAAAAACAAGCAGCGCAGACGACACGAATCACGCGAACTTAGCAATATGGCCTTCAGCACAAATTTCAAAGTTTTTGGTATCACGACAACCACTCTGTTACTCCTTACCGCCGTCAAAGCGAGCATTGCAATCCCCACCACCGGCACTACGGCGCTGAGAGAAAAGGCGCATAAGAAGAACATCACAATTGGATCTGGAGCTATCAACCCGACATACCTTGAAGATCCTGTCTTCGCGGCTGTTCTCGCTGAGCAATTCAACAGCTTGCATCCTGAGAATGAGATGAAATGGTCTTTCATCAACCCTATGCCAGGCCATTACAACTGGGATCCCATCGACCGTCTTGTTGACTTCGCCAACGAACATGGCATGTTAGTCAAAGGGCACGGACTCATCTCGAGCTGCTGCAATCCCGACTTTGTAGTCAACATCACCAATCCCAAAGCGTTGCGTGCTGCGATGACGACTCATTTCGAAGCTATCATGCACCGGTACGAAGGACGGATCGACCGATGGGACGTAGTCACTGAGGCTCTTAAAACAATGGGTGGAGGCTTAAATGCGAATGACTTCTCCAGACAACTTGGTCCGGGTTACATCAACGAAGCCTTCGGTATCGCACGGGCTGCATCCCCTGGAGCCAAGCTATACATCAACGAAAACCAAGTAGAAGTGCTTCCCGGCAAGCGTCAAGAGCTTGAAGACCTGGTTTTTAGAATCGTTGCAGACGGCGTTCCAATCGATGGAGTTGCCCTGCAAATGCATATTACCGAAGTCGCTCCAGTACCCGGCGTGATAACGGACATGGTTCGTTTCTACAAAGCGCTCGGGCTGCAAGTCGAAATCGCCGAAATGGATGTGCACACACTCAATAAATACTCCAGACTCAGATCTATGGTGCCGTCGTCAAGGAGGCTTTGGAGGCAGGAATCACAGATATCAACTTCTGGGGCTTTACCGATAAGCATGCTCACACTTGGGTGCCAGGCGCAAAGCCGCTCATGTTTGATGAGAACTACAAACCAAAGGGAGCTTTCTATGCGACTCATAGTGATCTAGAGGAGTTTGTCAATGAATGCTAGCTAGATAATGCTGTATCACGTTATTTCAGACGTCACGTGGTAACAACGTCAAATGGTGTCCCGTGGGTAGCGGGCTCTCTTTGTCATCCCTCATTGGTGTCACTTCCAGCTATGTGTAGGTATATCACAGTATCGTTCAAGACGGTACAAGGTAGAAATACGACTAGATTGCACAGAAAGCTACTACAATCATACTGCATGCCAATGTACAAGTACAATGAGCAGCAAGAGAGTCAGGAAAGCAACCGTGCAAACTATAAACGTTATGCCTTATGGTTAAAACGATTAGATATCGCCTTAAGACGTAATCTTCCAGTCGTACTTGTACATACCTTAAACCCGTGCAGCAAAAAAACTATCCTAAGATCTCTTCGAAAAGCCATGGCAACTATGAACCATACTAAAGCACAAATCTAACGACCATCGGGAAGACCCAGCTACGCTGCGTACTTCTGTACCATCTCGACAAGTCTGACACTATACCGGGCGCCAAGTGGGGCGATACGCATACGCATACGCATACGCATACGCTCTATGCGCAGTGGGCCCGCTAATGGGGCGACTATCCCTAGCCCGTTAGTCAGCCCGAACCTTATTCCTAGATCGCCCAACATTACCCGGACGATGTACTGTGGTTTCGCAACTCTAGCAGAAATTGCCCCTGGGCGTATCACATAATACGCATACGCACCATGGAATACTGTACCAGATGGCTCAGCCGACGGAACGTACGTAGATAGTCTAGGTCGGACGTTACAAGTAGGACAGGTTGATTAGGGTACTTGGAATTATAGGCTTCCAAAAATTGTTCACTTTGCTCTACTGCACGTTTCCACGTTCAATACCACTTGTCTTCGTATTATTTTCAATTAACGATATCATCATGGCAGAAGAGACAGTCGATTTCAAGCTTTACCGCTACAATCCTTCGATGGCAGCGGCCGTCATCTTTGTCATCCTATTCTTCCTCATCACAACGTTGCACTTTTATCAAATGATGCGAACCCGGACTTGGATTTCCATTCCTTTCGTTCTTGGCGGCATTTGTAAGCTACACCCAATCTCTGTGTTCGTCGTGAAGAGATAAGCTGATAATTTGTCGCAGTCGAGGTTGTCAGGTATATTAGAGTACGTACGAGAAATTGTAGCGTAAAAAGGACGGCAAAACTAATGTGTGTGTGTGTGTGTGTGTGCGGGTGGGTGGGTGTGTTTTACAGAGAGCCATTTCCGCCCAAGAGTCCCCTAATTAGTCGGTCGCAGTCTACTCACTCTCGACTATCCTCCTTCTGGTTGCGCCCCCGCCCTATTCGCGGCAAGCATCTACATGATGCTTGGCCGCATCATCTTGGTGACCGACGGCGAGTCACATTCACTCATACCCAAGAAATGGCTCACAAAGTTACTCGTGAGGGGGATGTATTATCATTCATGATGCAGGGAGCCGGTAAGTGTTTTCCAATCTCCAGGATATAAATCGACGCAATGACTGACGCATGGACCTAGGTGGGGGTATAATGGCAAGTGGCTCCATTGAATCTATACATACTAGAGAGAAGATTATCAATGCTGGCCTAGTAGTGCAGCATCTCTTTTTCAGCTTCTTCATCACTGCCTGTGTCATCTTCCATGCCCGTCTTGTCCAGCAGCCGACGTCACAAGTATATTCCCAGTCGTTGCCATGGGAAAGACAGCTGTATGCACTCTACGTAGCCAGCTTATTTATTCTTGTGCGGTGCATCTTCCGACTGACTGGGTATGCGCAGGGTAACTCAGGGTATCTCATATCCCACGAGGTCTTCCTTTATGTATTCGATGCTGTGCTCATATTCGCTACGATGGTTTGGATGGCTTGGGTTCATCCAAGTGACATTGCAGCGCTGCTGAGCAAGGGTCAAGGGAGGGCGGTGCGGCGAGTAGTATCGGTTTATTCCCTGCACTGAGCTGATTTGTTTACACCGACGGATCCGTATAGTTATTTTTGACCTGCCTGATTGCGAGAGAATATGTTACACAGCCGGGACAGCTGCTTATAATAGAACCTTTGCGTGGCGCAACCCTTGTATCACCTTAGTCTTGATTAAGCACCTCCTTTTTCATCTCACTGTGAAGTCTGGACCAGTATAATCACTTATCGCTTCCAAATCATTCCAAGTACAGATAGGGAGTTAGAGTCCTTGATGTAAATGTAGAGTCGATTCTGCAGTGAAGAAAGGCTGTTAGGCGAGTCTTCCCGGCAACAAGTCATCAAATTGGAAAGCGCCTCGACCACCATCTTCAGTTTGTCTAGCAACCTCCCTTGGCCACTCGGTCAACGCAGCCCAATTAGGACCTGCAGCATGTACCAAGATTGCCAGGTCATCGATGAGGCTAATTCCAGTACGCGCCCCCCACCAAAGATGCCGGATATGGAGTAAAAGTACACCGTAATGCATAAAAATGGTTAGGGCCATGATATCGCCATGTCGGATCAACTTCATGAGCGCCTCCCTGTGTTCTGCTGGCCAGATCATCGCAGGCCAGCCAATGACGCGCCCCAGATGACTTGAGGTCGTCATATACCCGAAAACGAGTCCAAGACTCCGGATTCCTGAGGCATAGACAGCATGACGTTCTTCTTCGATAGAATTGGAATGCAGAAGGCTATCTGTATGTTGACGCAGCTTTTCCAACGCAGCTTGTGTCTCGTCATCGGGCTCCAAATCCCCTGGTGAGGGTCGGAAGAATGATGCCAGTTTTCCATTGGTAAGGAGGGGAACGAATTTCGAGTGTATGATTCTTATACCTCGCCCGAGTTCAAGCATGGTCATCAGGCTTTCGGTTTGCGCTGAGTATGCGGAATCCGGATCTGCGTTTGGCAAGGCGATGGCCATCACATTTATAAGCATGGAGAAAGCAAAAAGGGCAGTACAGTTTGTTTCGTTGATGTCCCCAAGAGTTTTGTTGTACTTTTGCAAACCCTCGTTTTGATATCGTATCGCAAATTCGGTGTATTGCCTACGCGAGTCCGGATTGTAAAATGCGAAATGAAGCGACGCCATCGCCAAAAGCCCATCCATTAGAAAGTCATACTGCACAGCCTCTTCTGGAATGGCTTCCGTCCAGACAAGAAGTTCTGCTGCATCATGTGCCAGGGTTCGACTCGTTCTGTTTATGTAGTACACCATCAGCTGCAGCTCTTGTCGTCTGGAAACACCAGTTGTTGATTGCGATGATGGATCATGTGCGCAAAGCTTCCCTGCTTGCCATGGTGGCTCCTCATGCGGGAAGCGGGTTGGGGATCCGGTAGCGTCCGAACTTGGAGCTCTAGAAAGATCATGTCGACTAGCTTTGGCATTTAATCCATACGCGCAATCTACTCGTCGAAAGATGCAGTTCTGGCATGTAGGTATCTCCTCTCCGCACTGTTCGGAAGTTATCAGCAAGCATTGTAGTTGTGCAAGGGGACAGCCTGCTCAAACCTTGATATGTCTCTTCTTGCAAGGCAAGCAACCATTACGTGATTTAGTATGGGGTTTACGAAGTGGCATGGCTGAGGCTGGTAGCCAACAAAAGTGAGGGTTAGCCCTCCTTGGTGAACTTCTAGAAAAATCGCTGGCTCATGGACGATGGTGGAACCTTTTTGGAAGGGCGTTCGCATACCCATGCAAACACTGCCCGGACGCTAGCACTAGTCGCGACACAGAAAATAGCATTGATCTGCGGCCTTCACGCCAACTGCCTCTACGTTTCTCCGAAGATACCGCGATTTGCGACCCATCGTATCAGACCATCGGGCCGTTCTTCGTTCCCGTCCCCTGGGAATCTCTTATTAAACATCGTCAACCACTCGCCATCTACCACCCATCACTGTGTTATTCTCCTCACAGCTCTCATCCACCAACTTCCTACTCCCCTCCATTCCCACAACCGGCAATTTCACCACGTACCTCTTCCCCTCCGGTTTGGTCTCTCCCTCAGTCTCGTATGGAAAAGGGACGTACTCTGGCAATAATCCTAACTGTTTGAGCGCCGTCGCATGATCCTAGCTGATATCCTCGTGACACAGTCGATCGCCGCGCATGGCAACGACGCTGGTGAAGGGAATGGCGAGGGGCCTGCCGGCGGGAGGGACACTGGGCAAGAGCTATTGCACTTCTTTGGTGTGTGTGTGTGTGTGTGTGTGTGAGGGTGAAGATGAATTCGTCAATCACGCGGTCGATGCCTACGGTGCGTGAGACGAGAGAGAGGGCAGTATCGGGTGGATTGCTGAAGACAACGTGGTGAGTGTAAAAGGCTGTGAGTCGTTCCTGACCCACCCCTCCGCTGCCCAGTTATTAGTATATCGTATTCAGACACGGTATCGACGCTCAATAATGGTGCTGGATGGATATGTACGTCATAGTCGGTATGTGATTGACATACGGCTGGTCCACCATTGTAGCCATTGGTTTCGCAGCATCTCTCTCCCCAAACTTGAACTTCGTATGCTCTTCCCACACCGCCCCCAGATTAAAGAATGGCCCACCAAGCAACGGCTTCAGAAAAGTCAGACTCCTCGTGTGCGCAATGCCTGCGCTTTGCTTGTGGTAGTTCTCATCGCTTGGAAGTACCCATGCATACTCTTTCTTTGCATATTCGTATCAG
Source organism: Bipolaris victoriae FI3 (assembly GCF_000527765.1). Taxonomy (NCBI): domain Eukaryota; kingdom Fungi; phylum Ascomycota; class Dothideomycetes; order Pleosporales; family Pleosporaceae; genus Bipolaris; species Bipolaris victoriae. Next base: position 22,894 of record NW_014575247.1, read on the forward strand.
TGAGACCTGAATACGTTTTCCGGGAGTGGTGTCGTATTTTCCGAAGACGGTCCCGGGACTAGCGAACACGACTCACGACGACGAGTATCTGGCAGCCCCGCTATGTGTATCAATTGGGGTGGAAGTGGTGTTGAGCCGATAGTGGTGAACTTTCCACCACCGTAGGAGACAAGAGCTTTGATATCTAGAGTGCTGCCGGCGGCTTATTCAACGTAATGTGGAGTTCTTGATAGGTATGCTGCAGGGTATGGTCAGTGTATCGCCGAAATATCGTCACTGCTCAGAAAGGAGTTGACGAACATATCAGTTCAACACCATTGCTGAATTCGCATCCTGCGCATTTCTTCAATACTTCAAGAGCTTTTTAAAGAGGGAATTTGCCACCGTCTTCGACTTTGCCAGGGACGAGCAGCTGTTGGTAATTAGCATTAGTATCACGTGTCAACTTCTCCCACCTCCTCCATTGCAATTGATCTTAAAAACGCATTTCTGTCGTCACCTTTCTAGTCTCAAAACATATCTGCACGACCGAAAACCCCTCCTCAGCCCGTTTCTGTAGTGGCGGTAGATCTAAACACCAGTCCTTGGCTTCTCTGGCCGCACACTTACGCCAACCTTTACGTAGATGTGACATCGACTCAATGATTCGCGGCGAACAAGAAAGCGGCGGATATTAGGATTCAGCTCGTATGAGAGCTAAGTGGCAGCTACAGCAGGGGCCGCATCGCATTTACGCAGAGGTCATTTGCGGATGTTTTGCACAGGCTCTACTTGCCTTTCGCCCAACGACGCAAGAAGCTTTTTGCTTTGCTTTTTCGGGCCTGCGTCATGAGCAACGCGTGCCAGACCATCAGCTACACAAACTACGAGCGTCAGAGCCGCAACCACACATAAGTACTGCAACCCGTACACTGCCCGTGCAACCACAGTCATCTGTCCCATAATACAAGTCAACTGCAGACTTCACTGTGCACGAGTCTCATTATCACGCAGTAAACAACGCCGGTCTAGGGTGGCTGTGGCTGGGACTGCGAGACCTAGAGAGACGTGTGCGCCCCTGCAACCCAACGAGAAAGAACGCACCAATGCAGTGCTACTACACACTAGGAGACTGGCCAGGACAGTGAGACTCCGGTAATCGAACTGACGGATAGAGTAAGCCGGTTGCAATACATGATCTTTGAGATGATTCACATAGTGTTAGAAATAGTATATGCAACCCTATATCACCGTCTAATGCTATCTTCTACTATCCTTTGTGAAGAGCAGTCTCCAGTTCATACTTATCTGTCTGCACCTAGTCGATCATCCTGCAGTGCGGGCATTAGTCGCCTTACCCTACCATACATGTTCACATGGTCACTGGCCTGCCGACGATGTGTGTCACGCTGCACTAGTTGCAAGGGACTATCAACCCTGGTGAGGACTCGAGGTGTCATTGCGTAGCACATGTAAGGGCCCAACTAGTCTAGTCAAGGTTACCTACGTATAAAAGACCGTCTCTTATTCCTAATGTTGTTATCTTCTCTTCCACCTTAAAACCGGTGAATTCTCGAGAAGCCAAGGGTGCAATAGGTTCTCAAGACACCGTTGTGGACGACATGTTGTATTAGGTGTTTGAAGAGGCTGCATAATTAGCGACTGTCATTGATTATCACAGGAGTATTAAGACGAAACGATTCATCAATCTTCAGGACCAGCAGATCCAACACTTACAAACAAGTACTATATGTTGATATTGTAAGTGCAGTTCGTAGCTTGCACACAACCTAAATTGTATTCGAAAACAATGTAGTAACACTTGTTACTCCAATGGTGCGCAGTAGCCTGCTCCGTATTACTTCATCTACAGACGGAGAAGGCGAAAATGACGCTAGACCAGCTTGGTCCACCTCCGTCCCTAACTCCGCATTCACATTTCCTGAATGCCTAGGTACTGCACTTCTCCACCGCCAACATGGCAGCCTCTGGTGCGAATCTGGCTGTTACCAAAGACGGAGAGACCTACAACAAGTTATCGCGGCCCGACGATTACCTCATATCGGCACAACCCCCTCCGCCATCTGCATCTGGTGTGCCTGCTCTGGCTATTCCTGGGAGCAAGCGAAAGCACGAGCAGGAAAACGCGTCGGACACGAAGCGCGCAAAAACCGATCGCAACAATTCGCGCGCCAAGGGGAAATCACGCACCAATGAACAGTTCCGTGAGCCAGGCGTACGCTCGGTGCTTCCAGGACTTGAGGGAGAGGAGCATTTGACAGACGAGTCAATAGACGAGGCAGTGGCATACCTTAGAAGTGTCAGGTAATTATTTCAAGTTGCGACATTTGCGCACATATCTACGAAAAGCAAAGAGCTATTACTTACATCGTGGACCAGATCTGAAGCCTCAGCAATACCCACCCTCCTCGTAGCCCCGACCGATGTGCACAGCACTAGCAGTGATCATGGCAACGGCAACGGCAACTTCAATAAACCGACCGTAAGAACACAGCGTACTGTATACAACGACGGTACCTGGGTTGCTCTAGAAAGCGAGAGTGAAGGTGCATCGGAGTACTGGGACGGAGACGTAGAGGATCTCGACCCACAGGAGAGCTGTCAATGGGCACTCGTGCGGCGATTCTACACTCTTCGCAACAGACTCTCTGCAATCCGGGAACATAAGCTACCTTCGGCGAAAACAGCAGCTTTCAGAAAATCCAAACGACGTGATCAGTCTGGAAAGCACTATTGGGCTGAAGCCATTGGTCGCGACTATCCTGCACTAGAGGAAGTCACCCAAATGGATGAATCGACTTTATATGTGGCTCTGCATGGCTGTGCACTCGCATTGGATCGATCTATCGAGGTATCACGTCAGAAGAGCTGCTGGATATGGACACTGCTGGCCTTGACGGGAGACTTTGGAACTTTGGATCATGAGAGGATCGGCAAGATTCGGGACCTAGGTCTCGCTGCTAGCCGTCTGGTGAAAAGGCTCTCTGACAGGAGTCTAGAGGAGCAATGTGCTCCAGAGGGCGAAACAAGAGACGACGAGCCTGATGATGAATCCGGAGACAAGTCAAGTTCTGCACTTGTGAAAGAAGATGGCGACTCGATCGTCAACGCGGACAGCGGCTTGGAAAGCGGAGAGGTCATGGATGACAATGCGGGCGATTCTGGTGCAGAAATGGCCATCTCAGAAGATGAAGCAGAGTCGTCAGATGCAGCTGAAGACGGAGCCCTTGAGAAAGCCAGAGCCCGCCTTCTCGCCCAACTTGGAGACCGTTTAGTGCAGCCAGCAGTCCCACCATCAGACGCACCAGTCGAGCCACCTGCAGCATCAAATTTCAAGTTGCTTTCCCGAGTAGAGGCCGAGAGACAACGACAGGAGATGCGCAACAACAAGCCTCAAAAAGAGAATGTCACACGTGCATTAGTCTCTACATCTGATGCCGCACAGACCAAGGGTGCAGGGCTACAGAGCACACCTTTAACCGAGAGTGATGTAGAAACACGGGCGGCAATCGACATGATTCTGACGGTTGTCGCCGAGTGTTATGGACAGAGGGATTTGCTACAGTTTCGAAAGGCATGGTGAAAGCATGAAGCGTGTTTAGATACCCCTATAGCGATTATAAAATTAATACATAGACTTCTGTTTACATACAATCAATTTACACATGTATGTAGACATACAATCTGGGCAGTGACGTAAACAAGCACGGACCATTCTACGTGCAGACCCGAATCTTTTCCAAACAGCGGCGGCCGCTTTGCTCTTTGGCGAATTGAGTCACTTTTTTTATTTCCAGTCCATGCCGCGCATTTCACCCCACTTTGCCTGCCCCGCGCTCATACTACGACAAGACGTCCTGCGATACAGTACTGCTACTTTTGTCTCGCGCAAATTCATACAAACAATAGCTTTCCGCCGCGTACGCCTTTTTGTAACCCCCGCCCCCCACCGTAGACTCTCCACACAGACCTGGTCGCTGAGTGACGACGAAATGGGCAAGGAAGACAAGGGCAAGAACTTTACGCTCAAGGTACCAAAGGGCACGCGGGATTGTGCGTACTCTTATTCTCTTCACTTTTTGGAGGGGTATCTATCCGCAACACCACTTACTCACAACCCCGACAGGGACCGGCGAAGATGCCGCACTCCGTGATCGCCTTTTCCAAACGGTAACCGACGTCTTCAAGCGCCACGGCGCCACGACACTCGACACACCCGTGTTCGAGCTCAAGGAGATTCTAAGCGGCAAATACGGCGAAGACTCAAAACTCATATATGACCTGCAAGACCAGGGCGGCGAGCTATGCTCGCTACGCTACGACTTGACTGTCCCGCTTGCCCGATGGCTTGCAATGAACCCCAGTGTGCAGAGCTTTAAGCGGTACCAGATTGCCAAGGTCTATCGGCGCGATCAACCCGCCATGACCAAGGGTCGCATGCGCGAATTCTACCAGTGCGATTTCGATATTGCGGGGTCGTACGATGCTATGATTCCCGATGCGGAGGTTCTCAAGATTGCGACTGATGTTTTTGATGCGCTTGAGTGGGATTCGTATACTATCAAAATTAACCACAGAAAGATTCTTGATGGTATCTTCAAGGCGGCTGGCGTGAAGGAGGAATTGATTCGGCCAATTAGCTCGGCAGTTGACAAGCTGGACAAGGTAGGGATGGGGTGTATGATGTTTTCTCGAAGGTCACTGACGCATTACAGATGCCGTGGGAAGAGGTGAAGAAGGAGATGGAGACCAAGGGCCTTGCCACAGAGGTAGCAGACAAGATTGGTGAATGGGTACAACGCAGGGGCGGCGACGACATCATCGAGTATCTCAAGAGCAACGAAGAACTTTCCAAGTCGGAAGATGTACAAAAAGGTGTTGAAGAGATGGAACTGCTATTCGCATACCTGGATGCTTTTGGTGCGCGCAAGAGGATATCATTTGACCTCTCGCTTGCACGAGGTCTCGACTACTACACTGGCCTGATTTACGAGGTTGTCACAGAAGGTTCAGCCCCAACCGGAAAAGGAAAGCAACAAGAGGTTGGCGTGGGAAGCGTGGCTGCAGGTGGCCGCTATGATCAGTTGGTGGGCATGTTCAGTGGCAAGCCTATTCCTTGTGTCGGCATCTCCTTTGGTATCGACCGCATCATCAGCATCATGAAGGCACGCGGCCAATCGACACAGCGCGCCAAGGATGTAGATGCATTTGTCATGGCATTCGGCGGCAAGGGCTTCAACGGTATGCTCAAGGAGCGCATGCAAGTCGCACAAGAGCTGTGGGCTGCAGGCATCAAGGCCGAATTTTCGTACAAGCTCAAACCCAAGGTTCAACAGCAGTTCAAGCAAGCCGAGGTCGCAGGCGTGCCGCTTACAGTCATTCTAGGAGAGGATGAGCTCAAGGATGGCAAAGTCAAGATCAAGGTTATGGGAATCAAGGATGAGAACAACCCAGAGAAGGATGGACTTTTGGTCGACCGGAGTAACATGGTGGAGGAGATCCGAAAGAGACTGTGAGGCGCAACTAGAGCCCATGTAAAGAATAAGTGCACCCGATACGACGGTGTGCGCGAAAAGATACCCATAGACTCCTTTCTGTTCGTCTCATGTCTTGGTGGGCGCAAGGGAATGCAGGAAGAGAGGACAACTGTTATGAAAAGCAGGGTAACGGAATAGAAGAAACGATTTACGACGACAAGAGCACATCCATGGCTTAGAGGATTTGTTTCCTATGGGATGAGATGGAAGGTGGGAATGGTGTTTGTTGTTTGTTTGAAGGAGGAAAGAACTCTAGGAACGTCAAGGGAAAAAAAGAAGGAAAATGAGCACTTTTGTCAGTGACTGGAATCAATTCAGAGCACGCGTAAACCAATTGGGTATCTGTGACACTGTGCAGCGTGCGCAACGATTAGTTTGTAGAAATAGGGCTGTGATGGGAAAATTCGAATATTCTATGCCGAGCCACCCCCTTTGCAGTCCTATGTACACAGACGCATGATGAAGATGGCGGAAACGTGCAGCTCGCCCGTGAGCGGTGTTTTTTCAGCTCCAAGCGAGCGCTTCGGAACTTGCTGCAATTTTTAGTAGCCGTCCTTGCCCCACTTGTTGTAGGTGTCGTGGAGTTCCTGCACAGTTAGCACTAACAATTCAAAAGAATTGGCTAGCAATTGAGTACATACCTTGGGGAGGGTGACGTTGGGGATAACGACAACGTTGAGAGCCGAAGGAGCGTCCTTCTTGATGCTGGTGTCGCCGCCAGGGTGGTACTGGTAAGGGCTGTGGCTGATATCGTCACGGTTCCAGGGCTCACTGCCGGTAGCCTTGGCAACGGTTCGCTCAGAAGAAGCGCTGGTGGGGGAGCGGGCTGTGGGGAGAGATGTAAGTAGCTATGCAGAGGGTGTGGTGTGGGCATGCCGCTTACAGAAATGCCATCCCGCAAGGCCAAAGATGCCGCTCATAATGGCCAGAAGCACCTGCATTCCAATCAGCTATCGCTCTACTTGCGCCGCAGACAAATACAGCGGGCAGGCGGGTGTATGGCGTACGTAGAGCTCGGGGTCGCGCTTTGCGCCCGCCTTGAGGGCCTCTTTGCTGCGCTGCCTCTCGCCCTCTGCGGCGGCGCTGGTAGCCCAGCGGCGGAGGGCGGGAGCCGGGCGGACGAGGCGCGGGGCGGCGCGGAAGGAGGAGCGGGCAATGATGGAGGACATTGTGAGATCCAATGGAGTGGTGGTGGTGGTGGTGCTGGCGGTGGGTGCAGAGCAGCAGTGGTTCGATGTTGAATCTCGCAGCGATGCCAAGCGTCGCGGCTGCGTCACCGAGGGCACCATGCCGCTTGCAGCCTGGGGGCGCTCGGGAGCGCTGCGACCTCCACGACGAAGTTTATGCGCCCCTTTCGCCGCCCATCACACGTCTTTGTTCCATCCAGCTTCCCTCAGGCCCCGGCGCCGCCGCCGCTGCTCCGCTCCGCTCCCTCTGTCTCGCCTTGCTCACTCGCTCTTGCCTCACTCACAGTCGCTCCTTCTCTCCCTCAGACCCCCCGGCCGCGCCTTCCCGCCATCCATGTTGTCATGCTGCTAGTAGCGAGAAGAGCGGCGCCACCGACATCAACACCATGGCTATGACCCCGACCGAGCAAAAGCGCTCTTCGACCGGCAGCCGCGTGCTGGGCATGACGGGCCCCGCCGGCGAGCCGGGCCTGCCACCATCGCGCCCCTCGTCCATCACCACCGCGCACTCGGGCAGCCAGAACCGATGGTCGCAGGCCAGCCCGGCGCGACGAGGCGGCGGCATCAGCGTCTCTGGCAGCCTGAGCCACCAGAGCCGTCCCACGACCGCCGCCAGCAGAACCCATGTCCCCCTCGCTGCCCACGGCTTCTTTCGCCCCATGAGCTCTCAGCGCCTGCAACAGCAGCGCAACCAGCGCCCCACGTCGCTGCTCGGCCACAGCTCTCTGTACTCGGAGACTGCGCTGGAGCCAAACTCCAATCCCTACCGCTCCAGTACCGGCTCCACCCAGACCAACCGCGGCGTCATGACGCTGGGCCTCCACCACGAAGAGGATCTGCAGCCTCCACCTTCGCGTGGCACCGACATTACCGACAGGGACATGCCCGACCGCACCACGGCCAACTCAACTCCCACCGGCGCAGAAACTGTGCGCAGCCACGGCGAGAGCATCACGCCTCTACAGCGTCCCCGACCCCAGCACCTTAACCTGGCCAATGTCCACAGCCACGATGCCGGCAAGAACCCTCCCGCCCCTAGCAAGTCTCCGCGCTCCTTTCGTTCTAGCTTCATGATTTCCAGTCGCGAGGGCCGCTCAAACCAAATACGCCCGCATCAAGGCCACGAGAAACTCACGTCTGCCGAGCCGTCTCCCCGACTGGCGCGTAAGGAGGCCACCAAAGAGGCAGTCAAGAAGGAGTTGGGTAAAAATTACCAGTACTTTTCCGGAAACACGGCTTTCTGCTGGGGCGGTCGGCTGCAAAACACGCGCGACAGACCGGTCAATGTGGCGACGGCCATACTTATAATTCTGCCAGCCTGCCTTTTCTTCGGTTTCTCGTGCGTCCAATTCCCTTTTCAATTACTTTCGCTTCTGCTAACCTGTACAATAGGGCGCCTTGGCTCTGGCTTAATGTTTCTCCTGCGATACCCATTCTCTTTGCGTACTTGCTTCTCGTTTCCGTGTCTTCTTTCTTACATGCATCTGCTTCAGATCCCGGAGTATGTACCACGACCTTTTTTTGACGTCTAGTATCACTAATACCCCGCCAGATACTTCCGCGGAATCTTCATCCCTTCCCCCCGCCTAATCCTAATGATGACCCGCTGAGCCTCGGTCCCCCAACGACTGAATGGACAATGGTGGTGTCTGCAACTGGTGTTAATGCCGCCATGGAGGTGCCGACCAAATACTGCAAAAGCTGCAACATTTGGCGCCCTCCACGCGCTCACCATTGTCGCGTATGCGACAACTGCATTGAGACTCAAGATCACCATTGCGTCTGGCTCAACAATTGCGTCGGTCGCCGCAACTATCGTTACTTCTTCGTCTTCGTTTGCGCCACTACTCTGTTGGCAATCTTTCTTCTCGCTGCCAGCCTAACGCACCTTTTGGTCTGGCGAACTCGAGCTGGTGTGTCCTTTGGTGCTGCCATAAACGAGTGGCGTGTGCCCTTTGCCATGTGTATATATGGACTCCTCGGCTGGATGTACCCTTTCAGTCTTGGTGCATATCACCTTTTCCTAGTTGGGAGGGGTGAGACGACCCGTGAATACCTAAATTCCCACAAGTTTCTCAAGAAGGACCGACACAGGCCCTTTACTCAGGGTTCAGTTCTGAGAAACTGGTTAGCGGTACTGCAACGTCCACGCCCACCAACGTATCTCCATTTCAAGAGGAGTTACGAACAAGGTGATCAGCGATTTGGGCCTCGCAGAGATAAGCGAACAGCCCCGTTGGCGCCAGAGCAGCAAGGAGGAGGCGTGGAAATGCAGGACGTTCGTGCTTCAGAGGTCTTTCAGGGCCCAGTAGGTCGAAATACTGTGGAAGTTGGTGCTGCTTAGATACACACGGAGATCAGCTTCTGATTTGTTTTACTATGATTAAAATAGCGGTATTGAGCTATTGTGCTTACACATCCCCTGTCCATGAGAACACTAGTCACTATGTATACGAGATATGAGGGTGAAGTCATGTGTAATTATTCAAATTTTTGCAACATGCTTGCTGTGTACATGAAAGCCCGAAGAGTTGAATCGTTTCCGGAGCCAGATCAGTCGTATTGCGAGAGGGGTGGGTGGTGCTCGTAACACTGGGATGGATAAGGAACAGCCTAATTGGCCGAATGACTAGCTACATATGTTTACCTCCTCAATCCTCCGACCGTCAACCCTCACCTCTGGAACGCCGCACCTCTCGATACATGCACAGTACTTCTTGTGAACCGATCTGACTGCTGTATATAGTTTTACTGTCGTTGTCCGCTTACTGCGCGTGAACTGTGGCAGTGTTGCTTGGTGAGCGCCATTGACCCGGCCAGACCGTCGACCTCCTCAGCGCGTCAGTGCCTCGCCCCTCAAAGACAACGACCGCGACGCGCGTTACAATCTTCCTCACCAGCCAACATGGCCGAGCGCGACCTCTCGCCCACGTCGACATCTTCGACACGGTCCAACATTACCGTGCGGACAGACAAGCAGGTCGATGATCGCGCTATGTCTAGCGCGTCGCCCTCCATCTCCACGCCCCCCACGAGCCTCGGCGACGAAGCCAGCGTCCTTTCCGAGATGCCCAAGATCGAACAAGTCGTTGAAAGTTTTGAGGAGGCCACCGTGGTGGAAGTGGCATGCGACGCCGCCCCGTCAGCAGAAACCCCGACTCCTGAGCAAGCCAGCAGCGAGAGCCGCCGGCCCGCAAGGAGTTCGCGCAAATCCGTTACAACGTACAATGTCCAGATCCTCGCCGGAACTGCCATTCATACTCCGACAAAGTATCTCGAGAAGCATCACAAAAATGTCGTTCACGGTTCATTAGAGGCCATTATAAAGACCGAGGCGCCACCAACAAAGAGGAAATACCAAAAGCGGAAGTCTGTAGCGGCAGATGGCAGCGATCAAGCCGAAGAGCAGCTGGCTTCCGAATCCACTCAGGCAGCCAGGCGTCGCACTTCTTCACGAGTCACGGATCTTCGCAAGGAGGTGCTCCGCAACATGTCAGGAGTTGGAGAGGCAGTGTCAAACACCCTTTCAGGAGGGAAGGCGCTACTTCAGGGAGGTCTTCGGCGCAGCGCATCCGCCCCTCAGCTGAAATCATCCAAGTCAAAATCAGCCACAAATTCCCTCAAGCGCTCACGTGCTGCAGTCGAGGAGAGCGACAGCCTCCCAGACAGCGAGCCCCAAGAAATTGCAAAGCCAAAAACCAAGGTCTGGCTGAAGCAAGGTCTGTACGTAGGCCAGGATCGTGATTTTGACCCTCGTCTCTCAGAAAGCCAAAATCGCGCAAAGAAGCGGGCCAAGAAGTCCAAGGAGTCCAAGGGAACCAACGCGCTACCCCTCCCGGTTTTTGCTACCGATCGTCTTTTGAACGAAGACCCAAAACATGTATTTCGTGATTTCAAACTTCCGTTTGATACTTACCATCCTCTGCCTAGAAAAGTCAAGGTGGATGGATGGGTCAAGTTGAACAAAAGTAGGTTCGCCGGAATTAACCAAGTGGCGCGGCTAACATTACCCAGACAGATTCATTGGTGATGCATCTGCCCTCTGGAAGCGGGACAAGCAAGACACTTCTCAATGCTATTGCGATGTGGACGACGGCTGTGGAGAGTCGTGTCACAACCGTATCATGGCCTACGAATGCGATAGTACCAATTGCCCACTTACCAAAGAGCAATGCAACAATCGACCTTTTGCAGAGCTGAAGAAGCGTGCAAAGGGTAACCGCTACGACTACGGTGTAGAGGTTCTGAATACCGACGATCGCGGCTTTGGTGTGCGCGCCATGCGAACTTTTGAGCCGCATCAAATTATTGTTGAGTACGCCGGAGAAATCATCACACAGTCCGAGTGCGAGCGACGCATGAAGCAGGTGTACAAGAAAGACAAGGTGAGATCTGATTATTTTACCCTAATTGGTTACACTAACATGTGATAGTGCTACTATCTGATGAGCTTTGATAACAAGATGATCATTGATGCAACTCGTGGAACTATTGCCCGCTTTGTTAACCACTCTTGTGAGCCCAACTGCGAGATGATCAAGTGGACTGTTGGGGGTGAGCCCCGGATGGCTTTGTTCGCTGGGTCTCGAGGAATCATGACCGGCGAAGAATTGACGTATGATTACAATTTTGAGTAAGTTTTTCCAAGTTACTACACGTTGAGGAACGATTCTAATTTAGACAGCCCGTTTTCCCAAAAGAATATCCAAGAGTGTCGATGTGGTACCGAGTCTTGCCGCGGTGTGCTCGGTCCTAAACCTAAGAAACCTGTCGAGGAAAAGTCGCTTACTTCGACACTGATCGCTGGCACGAAGCGCAAGCTTCAGGATCTGCTCGGTTCAAAAAGGGGTGGCTCTGAAAGCACTCAGAATTCGCCGAAAAAGCGGAAGCTTCTTGCTGGGAAAATCGGTTCTATCAAGGCAAGAAACAAGTTGATTGCATCGCAGACGGCCCGCGAGCAAGCTGAGCAAGAAGCGAGTGAGCATTCTCGGCAGACTGCATCTCGCGAAAACCGTGCTCTCAAGAGGTCGGCGCCAGCGGCAACAGGCCGACAGGCTCGAGCAGCCAAGTCAAGTACTACTCGTCCCACTGCTGTCAAAGTCACCACACGCCACACAACAGTTACCTTTCAGCGTAAGGTTTCGCGACCGGGCGCGTTGAAATCCGTAAAGAAGTTTTCCCGAACAGAATCCGGTGCTCGCCAAGCCGAACCGAAGCCTAAAGGCAAGAAAGGAGTCCGATCCGCCCAGCGACCTAGTACTCCCGATCGAGAGACGGGCGATAGCGCATCAGAATCCGAAGACGACCATATGTCTGTAAATATTACGCCCGCCTCTTTGCGCAGCGCGACTAGAAAATCCGCGCAATCCAGCCCCGTTGTACGTGGACGCCCAGACGCCGAATTGCAAACAAGTGGGACTTCTCGAAAATCTAACAAAGCTAGTTTTATACAGTCCGGCAAAGCTGCAGTCCGCACAAAGTAAAGCCCACAGTGTACGAGGAAGGTAGGTTAGTCGACTTGGTAGTTTATAGACGATGAATTGCTCTTAGTATATGGTGTAAAATGGTTTGATTTCGGCTCTTTCTTCTTTTTATGTTCTTCTTAGGTTACACCTATGGAAGAAAGGTAATACAGTTCTCCTTTCTTGTTAGTTGGTTTTCTTCTTGTAGCGCGTACAGGATGTATTGAGAGAAAGAAGTATACGGGGTCTATAACGAGGTATCATGCTTCCATCTTTGTTTCTGGCGAGAAAAGACGGGTAGTTGGGGCGGGAGAGTGGTGTTTTCTTGTTAGCGAGTATGGTCTTTTTTTGTATGCGTCATTTCATCTTTCTTGTTCAACAATGAAATATGTAGTTATTGGCTGAATGCCCCCACCATATTAGTGTGTGTTTGCTTCAACGCGGATTCATTTGCTGCCCAAGTTGTGACGGGTGATGGCATTTTCTTTGATACAATGCTAGACTGCGTGGTTGTTTTGTTGCCTATTCCTGAATATGCCAATATCTTCAGTTTTGTCACCAAAAATGCGGCAAGATTGTGAAGTCATCTTGTCGTTCCAAAGTTTGCATCTCCTGGCATGCATCATCCCAGGTTGTCAAATCTATAGTGTACCGCGATTGGGCTGTCAGCGCTAGTTTACAAAAATGTCACTTCGAGTACATCATCTTTAGAAAGAGTGCAACCCAAGAGCATCTAATTTCTGTTTCTAAACGTGACACCAAATCTCGTATCTATCCATTGATATCACGTGTACAGGAATTGGGTAGTCTGTATGGAATTTTAGGTTGTTTTTGAAGCCAGGATGCCTGGATATCAACATGTGAAATGCCACACGTAAGCACTCAGTGCCCTTGACCGCTACAAAATATAGGACAGGCATTGATTGGTGGACTCAGTCATGTAGCGTAACGTCATTGCAAGACCTCGTGAGGCGCGTTTTTTGCTCGAAGCAGTTGTCTACACCGCGGCACCACTTTCGGCCTAGCGCGCCAGCAACCTCGAGCTTGCATGCTAGGGTTATGTAGTCAAGGCCGTCGACGTGCATTTGTCGCGACTTTCTCCTTCTCTTTCACTTTCTTCTTCCCTCACTATTTGTAGAGTGCTTCAAGAGCACTGCTACACCCCCAAACTCCCCCCGCCACGCCCCTCTGCGCCTTTCTGCGCGCACACGAAGCCTCCCGCTATGGGCTCCGCCGCCGCCGTCACTGCTCGCCGTAGCTCATGATGCCCACTACCGCCCATCCCAATCCGCTTGCCTTGCACGCCCCTGCGCCTGCGACCGCCGATATGGATGGCTCTACACACCACCATCAGCAGTCGTCGCTCTCGGTGCCTGCTTCCGAGCAGTTGCGACCCAACACCGCCGTACCTGCCAATCCCTCCACAGCCAACGATGCAGACGACCCTCCACCGCCTGTCCGCCCGGCCTCGTCTGGTCACCCATCCGCTCGCCCCGGCTTTGCGCGTGCGAAAAGCGACTTTGGGCCTCGTCATGCCGTCATGCCGCCCGACGGTACCGACGAGGAGAGCATTGATGGACACTTCAAGATTCGCCATGGCTGGCACGACCAACTGAACTCAGAGGAGTACAGCAACCTGCTCACGTCCAACTTCTTCATGTACTACACCGACAAGAAGCACGAGACAGGCGGGCACCCCAAGAATGACGACGGCGCGTTTCCCGTCCAGGAATGGCGCATGCGAGACCGCCTCAAGACTGTCTCTGCTGTACTCGCCCTCTGCCTTAATATCGGCGTAGATCCCCCAGATGTCATCAAGACGAATCCCTGTGCAAAGGAAGAGTGTTGGATTGACCCCACCGTCACTTCACAGACACCGGGTCACACACCTATGAATCAGATTGGCAAGGCCCTACAGACGCAGTACGAGCAGCTTAGCATGCGCACGCGCTACAAGTTGCTGCTCGACCCTACAACAGAAGAGACAAGAAAGTACACATCGACGTTGAGGCGCAATGCCCGCAATGAGCGCGTCTTGTTCCACTACAATGGCCACGGTGTGCCCAAACCTACGTCATCGGGTGAAATCTGGGTGTTTAACAGAAACTACACTCAGTACATACCCTTGTCGCTCTACGACTTGCAATCCTGGATCGGCGCCCCCAGTCTTTTTGTCTATGACTGTTCTGACGCCGGTCTCATAATCAGCAACTTCAATCGCTTTGCTGAAAAGCACCAGGCAGAATTTGAGGAAGCCCGTCGTAGGGACCCAAGCGTCGAGCACGTCGATTTTGCCGATTGTATCCATCTTGCAGCATGCAGGGAAAAAGAGTCACTTCCCACAAACCCAGAACTTCCGGCCGACGTCTTCACTTCCTGTCTGACCGACCCTATCACCATGGCCGTGCGATTTTTCATATTGCAGAACCCCCTTCCAACCAAAGTCAGCCTTCGAGATGCTCATAACATTCCAGGCAAGGTCTCCGAGCGTAGAACGCCTATTGGTGAATTGAACTGGATATTCACAGCCATTACTGACACCATTGCGTGGAACTCTCTCTCTAAACCCTTGTTCAAGAAGCTGTTCCGTCAGGATTTGATGGTCGCCGCTCTTTTCCGCAACTACCTTCTTGCACAGCGCGTCATGCGTGCCTACCACTGTCACCCTGTGTCGCACCCTGAAATTCCCCAAACACATGATCACCCGCTATGGCGCAGCTGGGACCTTGCTGTTGAACTCATTTTGGCCCAACTGCCAGCTCTTCAAGCTGAAGCTCGCGGTGAACGTGAGTACAACTACAAACACTCTGATTTCTTCTCGGAGCAGTTAACTGCTTTCGAGGTCTACTTGACCCAGGGTGCAGTCGAACAAAAAGTACCAGAACAGCTTCCCATAGTGCTACAAGTACTGCTGAGTCAGGTCCACCGACTGCGTGCTCTCATCTTGCTCTCGAGCTTCCTTGACCATGGTCCTTGGGCTGTGAATCTCGCACTCAGCATTGGCATTTTCCCATATGTGCTAAAACTACTGCAATCACAAGCCAATGAGCTCAAACCAGTCATGGTCTTCATCTGGGCCCGCATTCTTGCCGTAGATCAGTCTTGCCAGGCTGATCTTCTCAAAGATAATGGTTATCAATATTTCATCAGCATATTCAACCCCAATTCTGGTATATTGCTACAAAAAACCTGTCATACTGTCCATAAGCTAAGTGAAAACAGGGATTCCAATTCAAAATGCCAGCGAACACCGTGCAATGTGCGCCTTTATTATTTCCATGTTCTGCAAAGATTATAACCAGGGACAACGCGCCTCGCTTAACACAGAGCTGGTTGAGAGTTGCTTGGACCATCTCAAAGACATGCAAAATCCATTGCTGAGGCAGTGGTCGTGTCTCTGCTTGAGTAAACTCTGGGTAAACTACGAGGAAGCAAAGTGGGTCGGCATACGATGCATGGCACATGAGCGGCTATGCGAACTTGTCGTGGACCCTGTTGCTGAAGTCCGGGCTGCAATGTTGCATGCCTTGGCATCGTTCCTAGGTATTCGCGATGTTACACCACAGGTGGCTAACATTGAAGAATCCATCGCCTCCATGATCCTGGTCATGACGATGGATGGTAATAGCATGGTCCGAAAGGAATTACTCATCTTCTTTTCAACATTCGTCGCTCGTTACAAGAGCCGCTTCATTGTCGCTGCATTTGAACAATTCTCGGAAGAGAACACCGATTCAAGTGCAAAGCAATCGGATGACAAGACTGGCGACTCATTATACATGAAGAGCCGAACAGGCACCACGGGTATCTCCGAGTCGACATCCTGCTCACAAAACACCATCTACTCGGCAATATGGAAGGAACTGTTGGTCATGTCGGTCGATCCGTATCCAGAAATTGCGCGCGATGCTGGAATTGTGGTTGATTACATTCTGATGGCATTGATGGATTCGTCTCTGGCCAAGTTTGTACAACCGCAGTTGGATGAGACTCTCCAACACGTGCCAGCCCCTCGTCCAATGCGCCGTGTAGTAGACGAAGGCCCCGCCCCTCAAAAACAATCGAATCCCCCGACACCCACAAAAGACTCCACATACTTGTCTCTTTTTGGCGGCATCAGGAAATCGACAAGCGTGGGTGCTTCGCTTAAGAGCCTGTGGGCCAGTCATGATTCCGCCGGTCCCAAGCAGGGCTCGTTGGGAAGGACTGGTACAGAGAGTTCTCAGATGTCTACTGCATCACGCCCCCAAACACCGGAGAAGTACAACGCCGATGAGCAGCCAACATCTCGGGGGTTCAAGAACCGCAATTTGGCAGAAAAGCCAGAAATACCACTGAAGAGTGTGTTCTTTGAATGGTCTGTGGAATACTTTAGGGAGCCTCAGATGAAGCCGACCGAAGCCGACGAGCCGGGCAGCACAGATTACAATGGCAGACTTTGGCGCAGGAACCGCAACGATAAGATCATTGCTGAGACCCAGCCGCTCAAAGACATTGCCATCTCCAATCGCTGGGATGTACCCCGCGGATATGTCGATAATCTCAGCCAACCTGCAAAGATGTTCTTCCACCAATTCGAAGATCATCTTGTCGTGACCGATACGCGAGATACTGTCAATATTTTTGATTACTCAAAGTCCGTCAATCGCATCAACAGCTTCTCCAACGGGAACCCACCTGAATCAAGAATAACTGATGTACGGTTCATCAACGAAGATGACCAGGCACTGTTGATGACTGGATCGTCTGATGGTGTCATCAAAATATTCCGCAATTATGATCGAAAGGGAGAAACGGAACTAGTTACTGGATTCCGAGCCCTGACAGATCTTGTCTCTAGCAACAAGAATGCCGGACTAGTATTTGACTGGCAGCAAGGTAGGGGCTTGATCTTGGTCGCTGGTGATGTCAAAGTCATTCGAGTGTGGAATGCTGGGACTGAAGTGTGCACAAATGTGAGTTGCATTTTGTGATTAATTCGTTTACTATGACTGACTTTTATAGGACCTCCCGGCGCGATCTGGTTCTTGCATCACATCATTGACGTCCGACCAAGTGGAGGGCGACGTGTTTGTTGCTGGCTTTGGCGATGGTGCCATACGTGTGTACGACCAGCGCCAAAAGCCTGCTACCGCCATGGTCAAAGTTTGGAAAGAACACAAGCAATGGATCACCAACGTGCATCTACAACGTGGAGGACAGCGTGAACTTGTAAGCGGCTGCCGTGGCGGTGAAATCAAGCTGTGGGACATCCGCTGGGACCGGAGTGTGAAGACCATCCAGGCTACTTCCGATACTCTGAGAACTCTGAGTGTCCATGAACATGCCCCTGTATTTGCGACGTAAGTTTCTCTCACCACTACTATGATAACCCAACATACTAACGTCACAGTGGCACACAACGACACCGAGTCAAAATCTTTAATATCAACAATGGCCAACCCGTATCACACCTTGAGCCGTACTCTGGCTTCCTTCGCGACCGCTCCTCTCCCATCTCTGTTACCGCTTTCCACCCTCATCGGCTGATGATTGCCGCAGCGGCAGCACACGACACTCATGTCAACATTTTCTCGTGTCACGAGCCCAAGAATGCTACTGTCAAAACAGTGAAGCTTTGGGATGGAGGTGCTACTGCATCAAGTCGATCATCCATACACGGTTGATCAAGATTTCTACTATCTTTTTGTTTGGTGCTTGGGGAGGGAGGATGTTGTGATAGTCGCAGGATTGCACAGTGGGTTATGTCTTTCTATAGAGCATACAGCGGGGCTCATGGAAGACCCATTTTGTTATTATACCCACCCACATTAATAATAATACGGTATGAAGTAATGCATGCATTGTTAACCAGTTTTGCTCGCCATGCTGTGAGTAAAGTAACCATTAGGTGTGCTCGAGCCACAGAGCGCGGTGGCTGGGGTGCCTATGACGCTGCGGGGATGGCGGGGCTGTGATTCATTCATGTATGCCCCACTATCGAATTCCGACTGACAATTCCACACCACGCAGCTTTGGAACGCGACCTATAGCTTAGAACACCAGACACAACCACAATGAGTGACGCACCACCAGCCGGCGGCGAAGCGCCCTCCAAGAATGCGTTGAAGAAGGCGCAGAAGGAGAAGGAGAAGGTCGGGCTCTGTTTTTTTGCTTTGCATTGGATCGACTGACATTTGCGCAGGCGGAGAAGAAGGCCGCAGCAAAAGCCCGCGAACTCGCTGAGCGCACTAAGAAGGAAGCGGATGACGCTGCCGATGTCTCTGTTGGCTCATACGGCGAGCTTCCCCTGATTGGATCCAAAGACTACAAGCCAACAGGAACTCCTCGCACCGACCTCACTGCCATTGCCGACAATGAGGACAAGGAGATCACATTCCGGTGCTGGGTCGAGAATGCAAGAGTTCAATCAGCCAAGCTGGCGTTCCTGAACCTGCGCCAGAACCTCAACACCGTCCAGGCTGTCGTTGCGGCCAGCGACAAGCTCAGCAAGCAGATGGTCAAGTTCTGCGGCAACGTCAGCACTGAGAGCACTCTGGTTGTTACAGGCCTCGTCAAGCGAGTCAAGGAGCCCATCAAGAGCGCGACCATTAGCGATTTTGAGATCCACGTCCAAAAGCTGTTCGTCGAGGCCAGTGCCGAGATTCCACTACCTCTCCAGGTATCTGATGCCGAACGACCCATGCCTACCGACACGGCGGCAGAGGAGGGCGAGAAAGAGGGAGAAGGAGACGAGCGTCCGCTTGTCAGTTTGAACACAAGGTTGAACAACAGGACACTTGATCTCCGGGCCAAGATCAACCAGTCAATTTTCGTCATCAAGAGCGGTGTATGTGCCCTGTTCCAGGAGTTCCTCTCAAAGAAGGGCTTCGTCCTAGTCCACACACCAAAAATTCTGTATGTGGCCCCTATTTTCTATTCATACTTGCGCTGATAAAGTATCAAGTGGAGCTGCTTCTGAAGGAGGAGCCAACGTCTTTGAGCTGAAATACTTTGGTCGTCCCGCCTACCTTGCCCAGTCACCACAATTCTACAAGCAGATGCTGATCGCATCCCGCTTCCAGAAAGTCATGGAGATTGGTCCCGTGTTCCGTGCCGAGAACTCCAACACTGCTCGCCATTTGACAGAGTTTACCGGTCTCGATCTGGAGATGGAGTTCCAAGAGAACTACCACGAGGTCATGAGCGTCTTGGAAGATCTCATGCTCTTCATCTTCAACGAACTCAACGCACGCTACAGCAAAGAGACAGAGCTCGTCAGGGGCGTCTACCACGTTGAGCCATTCAAGCTGCCTGAGTCTGGAAAGGTACCCAGGATTCCCTTCCAGGAGGGTATCAAGATGCTTCGCGAGGCTGGAGAGGAGCTCGGCGACTACGATGACCTGACGTAAGTTCAATCCACCTTCTACCCATCGGTCCATATCTAATATGTTGCATAGAACCCCACAAGAAAAGCACCTCGGCCGTCTTGTCCTCGAAAAATACGGCACTGACTTCTACACGCTCGACCAGTTCCCGCTCGCCATTCGTCCCGCGTACACAATGCCATCGCCCGCCGATCCCAACCTCTCTAACTCATACGACATGTTTATGCGGGGTCAAGAAATTTGCTCAGGCGCACAACGTATTCACTCGTCCGCTCTCCTCGCCGAGCAGATGCGCAAGCACGACCCCCCGATTGACCCTGCCGGCGCGGGAACAAAGGACTATGTCGACTGCTTCAAGTATGGTTGCCCGCCACATGCTGGAGGTGGTTTCGGTCTAGAACGTATTGTACAGTTCTGGCTGGGTCTGCCGAATATTCGCATGTGCAGCTTGTTCCCACGTGACCCTCAGAGAGTTGTGCCTTAGACGTGTTGTTGAGGTCGTGTGAAGGGTTTAGCGAAGGACAATATGCATATTGCGACATCAAGGGTGTGTGTTTGTAGTAAAACTGGATAACAGAAATTTAGAATATCCGTCGCAAAAGATGAAAGCAGAATCGTTTTCTTGGGAGTTTGATTGTTTGAAAATATATGCGGTGAGGAAAGCTATTTGGCCACTATGTGATTACCCGCTTTTAGTTCTATTTCATTTGTTGGGTATTATTGCCTCCTAGTGCTCCTTGCTAGAAATGTATTACATGTAAATGGTAACCCAACTACTTTGGGGCCGGCTACTTCTTTCTTAGCATCTTGTCCCGCCAAAGGAAAACCCGTCATTTCAACAGATTTCCTAATCGAACTATGACCTAGGGCTGGTGGTGAAGGGAACCAGTGCCTTCTCTTGTGATTAACGAGCCTTGGTCCGTTGATAAGGAGAGGTAATTGCGACTCACGCCAGTTCCCTAGTCTCGTCGTGGTAGGCGTGAGTATAATGCGAGGTCGGTTTTTACGCGTCACGTCCCTCCTCTTGGCTTGAACGATGCTGCCGTCAGCTCTAAAATCTTCTCTGACGCCGACGTGTCGAGCAAATGCTCTCTTCTTTCAGAAATGCATCCCATCGACCAGCCCTGCCTTACGAACAAAGCTTCAGCGTCGCACCCGCTAGCTTCTTCTGTCCCTCCTCTCCCAACGCCTTCTCATCAACCTCCTGTATCGCCTTGCCAATCGCCAGCGTCGCCCTCACACTCCCCGCATCCACATGCACCAACCCATTCCTTCCTACCGTGACCTCGAACCCAATCTTCGCACCCAGCGTCTCCAGCAGCGTAATCCCACCACGCGCAGCAAGCATGCGCCTCGCCATTCCCAAGCTCACCTTGAACACCATACCACCCTTCAACAAGCCAAGCCCTTCGCTTTTACCGGTAGAAGGGTCCACGCAGGTGAGTTCGGGGGGCAGGTCTTTGCCTGCGCTTGCGACGCGGCAGTACACAAGCGAGTTTGGGGGGAGCTGGGGGCGCGTTTTCTTTGTCGCGCCTTCGAAGGCGAGGTGGGGGAGAGTGGCGGGCGGGGTGGAGGGAGTGAGGAGGCAGTTGAAGGTTTCGGCGGCGGAGCTGGAAACGGTGGCTATGACGAGGTCGCCTGTGTAGGGGAGGTACTGGTGTAAGTATTAGATGAGTTGGGAGGGTTTAACTAGGGATAGAGGGGGCAATTTACTCTTCCGCTGTTGAATTCGATCGAGGCTGCATTCTTCCTGTTGTCGGTGACCAGGGCGCCTGCAATAGTGGCTGTGACGGTGTCTGGAGGTATATGGCGTAGACCGGGTCCAATTGTCAATGTCTTTTTCTTGCCTGTACCCTGAGGCAAAGCGCTTTTTGGGATTTCATCGCCTGGGAGCACGATTGTTGGTGATACAGCCATGGCGAAGGTGGGTATATGGTGTTGTAGTAAAGTACTAACTTTTTGGTGGTTGAAGCAAGCATGTGCAGTGAGCTCATTCCGAAGTGCGCCCGTGCGCTTCCGAGAAAAATGCACCTCCGTACCTCGACGCCGAACAAGAGTGGAATTTCCTTAGCCGCGAAAAGAAATCGACTTTACACGCGCTACGACTTGACGACAAAGCAACCCAGACAACCCTTTTTGCCCCTATTTATTCGCTTGAATTGGGCAATTGTCTGCATCGTGGTGACATTTTGTCATTCTTTTTTTTTCGTCAAAGATAAGACTCGCTTCCCCCGCGCAAGATGAGTGCACAAGCAGACCCCGCGCAGCGGGTTGCGATAGGAATCTCCTTTGGCAACTCGTACAGCTCTATTGCCTTTACCACTGGTGTAAGTATTCCTCAATAGACATGATGAATACTGAGACACGACTGACACCAATGTAGGAGGGCAAGGCAGAAGTTATTGCCAACGAAGACGGAGGTGCGCCGCCTTGATGCTCGCCCACATTCTCTCGCCAATACTAATCTTTGCACAAAGACCGCCAGATTCCCACCGCCCTGTCCTACGTCGAGGGCGAAGAACTCCACGGTGGCCAGGCCAAGCCCCAGATTGTCCGCAATGCAAAGAACACTGTCGCATACTTTCGCGATTTCCTCGGTCAAGAGTATGGCTCTCTGTTCCCATCCTCTGTGTGTGTTCCAACATGGCTGACGCTATCCAAGTTACAAGTCGATAGACCCCTCGCCATGCCACCAGTCGGCCCACCCCATCGAGCACGAGAACAGCATTGCGTTCAGCATCCGCGACGGCACTGAGGAGCAGGAAAACACCATTTCCATTGTCGATATCACTACGCGTCACCTTAAGAGACTACGAACCTCTGCCTCTGACTACCTTGGAAAGGATGTCAACGCTGCTGTCATCACCGTTCCCACAAACTTCTCTGACGCCCAGAAGGAGGCGCTCAAGAAGGCTTCAACAAGTGCTGGTATGGAGGTCCTGCAATTCATCAGCGAGCCCACCGCCGCTGTCCTGGCCTACGACGCTCGCCCCGGTGCGCAGCTCGCGGACAAGGTCGTCGTCGTTGCCGACCTGGGTGGCACCCGTGCCGATGTTGCTGTTGTCGCATCCCGTGGCGGCATCTACACCATCTTGGCCACAGTTCACGACTACGATGTCAGTGGCTTCAAGCTCGACCAGGTCCTCATGGACCACTTTGCCAAGGAATTCATGAAGAAGCACAAGTCCGCCGGTGACCCTAGGGAAAACGACCGATCGCTGGCCAAGCTGAAGCTCGAGTGCGAGGCTGTCAAGAAGGCCCTCTCTATTGGTACCACAGCAAACTTCTCCGTCGAGAGCTTAGTAGGTGGCGTCGACTACACTGCCACCATTAACCGTACCCGATATGACCTCCTGGGCAACAAGCTATTTGGTGCCTTTGCTCGTCTCGTCACCCACGCGGTTGAGAAGGCCAAGTTGGATCCTCTCGACGTATCCGAAATTGTACTGGCTGGTGGAAACTCTCACACACCAAAGGTCGCCTCTACTGTAGGCGCAGCCTTCCCTGAGTCTACTGTTGTCCTGGCTCCCTCCACGTCTCCCTCAGCTATCAACCCTTCAGAGCTGGCTGTCCGTGGTGCTGCCATCCAAGCCAGCCTTATCCAGGAATTCGAGCTCGAGGACATTGAGCAGAGCACCCACCCCATGGTCACCGTCACTCCTCACCTTTCCACCGCAGTCGGTGTACTGTGCATCTCTGGTGATGAGTCTTCTGGTGTCTTCCACCCCATTGTCGACGCAGAGACACCACTGCCTGTCCGACGAACTGCGACCATCTCGACCCCACGCGAAGGTGGCGACGTGCTTATCAAGCTTGCCGAGGGATCAAGGCACATCAAGGTTACCAAGCCAGAGCCCAAGCCCAAGGCTGAGAAGAATGAGGATGACGAGGAGGACAGCGACGAGGATGAGAGCGAGGAAGAGGAGGAAGAGCTGAGGGAAAAGACATGGAAGGTCGGTCAGGCCCTCAGCGAGGCCGCCATCCGTGGCGTCAAGAAGGGCGCAAAGGTCGAGGTCCAAATCAACATTGGAGCTGACTTGAGCATAAATGCTATCTTCCGCGAGGTCGGAGGAAAGGGTGGTGTGCGTGGTACTGTCCAAGGAAGCAAAGTGAATGGTAGCGCATAAATGGGGAGTTGTTTGGATTGAGTCCCAACTTTCGCCCCCTAACGATTTACACATTCAATCTCTTAAGCGACGGCAATACACGGCATACAAGGCTAGACTTTTTTGTCGCTTTTCTCTATATTCTAGGTTATAGGTGTCTGCGAAAAAATTTAGGATTTATAGACGCGTGGTATTTGCTGAGTTTGAGACTGTGCAATGTCTGGGGCTTGGTGATGTGTGAATACTGAAGTTACTGCAGTCTGTTATCAGTGATTCTGGCGCCGAGATGGGCATTTAGATGCCCGTACTACTGTATCAAGGGAGACTATGACTTGTTTTGAGTGGTTCCTGAGTAAGATTTCGCTGTCATGTGATAGCCGTATTGAGGACAGTAACAACGGAGACAACGCAGCAAACGGCCCAAACATCCAACTCTTTATCCACGACATCTCTTCTGACTACCGATTCTGCAGCAGCCGAAACCTCGGCCTCATTTTTCTCCCCAATGTCGTCCCGTTAATCCACTCTTCATAATCCATATTTCGCGTCGTGCCAATCAAAGACCAAACATCCTCATAATGCCACCTCGCCTCTATCCAATTTTCCTTGTCCAGCTCCTCGACTAGCAGATATTCCAGCGCCCCCAACTCCTCTGCATACTCCATATGCCACTCCGTACTGACTCCGATATTCAAGTAGCGCAAACGACCAAGCCACCGCTCATCAATTAGCGAATACAAATCCGTCGGCGTAAAACTGCGTGAAGGATCGCCCTGGCGCCCACTGGATACAATCGTAAGACTAGTAAGCGGCCTCGCTTCCTGCCATCGGGTTTGCGAGAAATCCATCGGCATAGAACCGAACCGCGAGTCGATGTAATCGAGCGCTATAGTCAGCGACACGAGTTTCGGAAGCCATTCCAGCACACCGTTTAGCCGACCTTGTTTCACAGCAGGTAAATCACGCAGTTCAACGGCTGTGAGATTCGAAGCGAGTGTGCTGAGCAAAGGTCTTATGCCGGAGTGGTCGAGCGCGGGACAGTGGTGTATGCTTATTGAGGAGAAGGACGGAGGGAAGTTGTCAGGTTGTTGGAGCATGTCCCAAAGGAACTGGCCGGAGACTGAGCCTGAGAGGGCGAGGTGTTGGAGACGAGGGGGCCAGCGCAAGGTTGAGGTTGGAGAGGTGGCTTTTTCGTAGCGGGAGGAGCAGCGGGGGAGGTAGAGTTCACGGAGTTGGGGGAGTTGGCGGATGGTTTGGTTGAGGGATTGAAAGTCGATGCATTCCGAGACTCTGCCGAAGCTGGGGTGTTAGGTAGGGTTTTAGAATTGTGAAATTTTCGAGGGATGGAGGTGTGTGCGGAGTTGGAGTGTTACTTACAGGCTCAGGTCTAGGACGCGCAAACGAGTACATTTGCTTAGGCTGGCCCAACAGTTTATTGCGAAGCTGGCTTGTGGTGCTACGAAGACTTCTAGGGAGGATTTTGTGCGTCCCAGCAGTCTTGCTGTTGTGGATTTTGCGCCTTGGTGTACGATGTGGGATAAGTCCAAGTCTTTGACTAAGCCAGATAATGGTGACGGCTGTCTTTTTTGTTAGTTTCTTGGTGTATCATTTATCGTGGGCCTGAAGGTCTACAAGGATAACTACCTTAATGCGTGCATTAACAGAAGGACTTATGGTGCGAACGAAAAGGTCATATGCACGGCCCAAAAGGAATGGTGCCTCGTATAATGGCTGTATGGCTACCTGATAAGACAAATAAAGTGGTAAGCAGGTAATACATCAAAACGACCAAGATGAAACCTGACGTACATCGTACCATTGCCTGTCCTGTCAGCTCACGTGAACAAGAAAGCATCTAGACCATGGCATACCTATTCACGGCGGAGAAGCGGGCCAAGGTAATTTGCCTCTCGAGCCTGCTCCATGACTCGAGATGGGACAGTATCTCAAGCAACAACTCATCGGGAAGGTAGTTGGCATAGTTTCCTGTATTACGCGCAGCCATATCTTACTGTGCTGGTTGTTATATGGTATATGAAACTATCGCGTAAGTGATGTTCCCGGAGAGCGTTGAGCGCAAACGTGCGGTTGAGATGACGCACTAGCACATAGTTTGTCGTTGCGCTTATCTCCTTGCTAAAACCCGAGCTTGGGGAAACGCCATGCACGCCGTCACGCTAGGCATTCATGCACGTGGACGCGCCGTTGCGCGACAATTAAACCACCTATCGAAGCTAGACACAATGTTGCACATCGACGGACGATTTGCTCTTCGAGATATAACAAAAGGGCAAGTTACTTGTCCAGGATGCCAGGCCCACACACACTCTCTCCGCAACGGACATGAGCTACTCCACACCCGGACTGTTAATCTACCCGGCTCGGACCGGGGTTGTGTTTACGGAAATCGATAGATAGACTTACAGCACGGAATTCACAGTGGTCACAGCGGACGACAAACCAGTGGGAGGTTTGCTATATGCCGCCCAAGGATAACACCAAGGTACTGCACAACATGGCAGGCCTTCACGCTCGACTATACCTGCCAAGCCAGAGCGCATAGCACAATCCTTGCACGCTTCAATGTCATTTTTCACCCTTTGCTCACCATCGGTCCTTTTTCACTATGCAAAAGTCCGGCCCCAGCAATTCTGACGGGAAGCACAGCCGTCAGATATTAGCAAAACATGAGCGATTGCGGAGCTTACGTACTCGTAGTACCACTCCACAGTTATAAATCATATAACACGGCACGGATGACATTCCTACTCTACCGTGTAGTTCCCGCGTACAGCCAAGCCATTGGATGTACTGGCGTGGTGTTTGTCCGATAATTGATTGTTTTAAGTCTTCACCCTTGCAGATCACTTATAAGGTTTAAGTCGCCTGCGACACTGGTACAAGTCCCTTTTCCTTGGAGGGAATTTCCCGGGGCTTGCCAAATTAGCCCAATTCACACTACTTTTTCTTGCTTGCGCAGATAAAAGGAATCCACGTTGCCCTCCTGTTCCTTTTTTGCCTCGGACAGCCCCAGAAGTTCGAATTTCTCACATCATGAAGGCGACTATCACCGCGCTAGCTTTATTAGGATCGGCAGCCGCTGAGCGCCTCCTCCTAGCTTCTTATGGCACCGACTCGACTCTGGGCTCTGTTACAACTCTCGAACTCTATCCCAGCACTGGTTCTAAATGCAATCGCAAGCTCGAGGTTATTCACAACAGCCAAGAATGCGGTCCCCTTCCTACTTGGCTAGACACAAGTCTTGGTCAGAATAAGGTGATCTGCCTGGACGAATCGGGCAATGCCAATATCACGACATTCAATCTCCAGCCCGATGGTAGTCTGAAGAAGATTTCCAGTTCGCCTGCGCTCGGCGGCGCTGTATCTTCAGCAACTTATAACAACGGATCGGCTATAGCACTCGCTCATGTAAGTGCCTTTTATGCGTACAAGACAAAGTTTCTTACCCGTACTTTGATACTAACCTCACATCAATAGTATGGACCTCCAGCGATAAGTTCCTACTCCGTACACGGCAACTCTCAGCTACAGTCCCTCCAAAACATCACATTCGCCGACCCAGAAAAGATCCACCAAGCCGTCCTCGACCCAACAGGGCAGTACATGATCTTCCCCAGTCTGGGCGCCGACCGCGTCCACGTCTACGCCATCAACCCCACCACCGGCCAACTAGCCCAACGCGAGTCTCTAGTCTCCCCAACCGGCTACGGCCCCCGCCACGCCGCCTTCTGGACCTCCAAAAAATCAGACTCCACCTTCCTCTTCGTCGTCCACGAATTGAGCAACAAAATCATTAGCTACAAGGCCACCTACCTCGCCAACCACGCCGGCATCAAGTTCACACCAGTAGACGAAGTAAGCACCTACGGCAATTACACCCTCCCAAACAAAAAGCTATCCGCCTCGGAAATCTCAGTCTCCCCCGACAACGCCTTTGTGCTTGCCGGAAACCGCAACGGCACCATTTTCACCGTCGACAACCCGGATCCCAAGAACAGCACCAAAGTACCCAGTGACTCGATTGTGACGTATAAGCCGTCAGCGGATGGCAAGCTGAAGTTTGTCCAGCTGGCCAAATCTGGTGGTTATTTCCCGCGCCATTTTCAGCTGAGCAAGGATGGCTCGATGATTGCGGTTGCAAATCAGCGGAGTAACAATGTGGCTATTTATGCGAGGGATGTCAAGACGGGAATTATCAAGGATGATAAGCCTGTAGCGGGAGCTGCGGGTCTTGGACCGGGAGATCTCATGTGAGTATACCTTTTTCCCGAACGTTTGAGTCAATTGCTAATTGTTATTTAGGTTTATCCAATGGGTCTAAGAGTAACGAAGAGGGAGTGTGAGTTGTGACAAAGGTCAAATAAGGGTTTGAGCTTCAAGTGTGTATAGTTCAATGATGCCAAAGAGCAATCTAGTAGATTTAGGGTTGTAAATCTAGATGATACATAATTCACTTTCAAGGTATTTGTTTGCCTTGTTCTTGTGCAATAGCCCATGCCACGGCATCCCATACATCATCCACAATCTTGCGTGGCTCAGGTGATGGTTTGGTGCCTTTGACGTAGACGCCGGTCTCTACTAATATACTAGCCCAATCGGTGCCGTATGGGCTCTTGTAGTTGTTGCCACCAGCAATATCACTAGCTGGGTTATCACCGACCATGTAAACTCGCTTGAGATGGTCAAGTGTTCCACCATACTGTTTCATCAGATGACTACGATGTGCTATGAGTCGCTTTTCAGCAAACTCATAAGTAGGCTGATGTGGTTTCCCCATGACAACTTTATGCAACTTGACACCTTTTGCCTCGCCACCAGTCACTGCTGCCCAAATGCCTTCAAAAGCTTCACGGAAACCTCCTTGGCCCAGGCGTGGAAGGTGGTATTTAGCGGCCCAGAGCAAGTCTGGATTAGAGTAATAAATGGTAGGTTGTCCATCTTGTTGGTAGCCACGATTCTCTAGGGCATCATTGCCGTTCTTCTTGGACAGAGTTCCCATGATACCCTTTTCGGATAGCAGGACGTCTTTGATGATTTGCGCATCGAGGCCCCAGTCACGCGGGTCGTTGTAGACGAAAACAGCATCGATACGGAGTGATGTTGACGAGGAAGAAGGGTCAATGGGAGCAGGTAGAGGGCGAGTAAACGTCTTGTAGTACGAAAGCAATTGCTGCGAAAAGGGCCAGACTTCCGGATGCGCCACCAAGATATCACCTGGGGTAACCACTGTCTTGAAGCTGTACAGATTTGTTAGGATACATAGCAACATGAATGTGCGTTTCTGCGTACCCATATGCCTCAGCAACCTTTCTGCATTTGTCTGCTTCGCCGCCAACGACCATGACCGTTTTGTCCTTGAGATGGTCCATGTCGGCAAAGGGTGTATGACTCTGAACAAACATGGACGTATCCAGAGGGATATTGAGCCTGCTGCTCAGGTCGGCGACGCGCTCCGACTCGTGTTTCCCGCCGCCATTTGTGAGCAGGATGAATGGGATGTGCTGCGCCTGGAGATAGGAAAGGGCCTGGTGTGCTCGCGGCAATGGATCGGCACTCCTAAGAAGCACTCCGTCGATACTGACAGCCGTCAGCGGCCGTGTTGTGAAACCGATGGCAGAGGTGCCTTACTCGAAAGCGAACGCAAAGTCGGATGCGGGGGTATGGGGGGCAGCAGCCGTTTGGAGAAAGCGACGAAGCGGGATATGGTACCCGCTACGGGTTAGTGGTCTCGCTGCCCGCATTATTGTTGCTGGTGCCATTGTCAAGGTGTTGTGTGTCGTTGAAGGTGCTGGACAACATGTGGGCGGAGCATAGGATGTCGCCCGCTGGACCCACTTTAATCTTCGGAGCCGTTCATGCACCCATCACACGCATCCGTAGCTGGCCCACTTCGTTCATCAACTGCGACCAACCTTCTTTTCTTCAATCCACATGTGTTCTTCATACACTCGCCTGCAAAATCAGCTTCCAGTATCTGCACTTGGGGACTTTCCCCACGACATGGAGTCAGCCTTAGCGAAAGCTATAGCAACTCAGCATTTGCGTATTGTCTGCCCCAGCATCCTTTCTAAGTTAGTTATAAATGATCTTGCAATTTATTTTACATATCCAACAACTTTCTTGGATGCTCAAATGGATACTATTGATCATGTCACAACGAGCTCCGCACCTATCAGGTGGAAGAGCAACCTTATCTTTGGTTACACAGCATTGCTGTAGCTCATTTGCTCAAGATAGGTCATGCGCGAACCCACTGCCTCGATTCTGAACTTAATATATTCATCTGGACTCCGCAAATTGCGGGGTACTAACCACAATACTGACACTATGAGCCCTCGTTGCGTACCCTGCGATCGAGACTTCAGCAGCGATGAGGCACTGCAGCAACACAAACGAGACTCACCAGCACACAAGTACGACTGTACAACATGCGATCGTCATTTCAAAAACGACAAGGCTCTGGCACAGCACTACCAGAATGCCGCTGTTCACGCCCAGTCTTCTGAACATCCAGCCATTCTTACGAGCTCTCCTCAAAAACAAAAGTCAACCACGAAACTGAAGTCGGCTAGGAAGCCGAAGACAAACAAAAAATGGTCGTTGTATCCTTTACTCCACAATGAAGTATCCGACCTCCTCTACAAAGACAACATTTCCTTCAGCTTCTACGAGAAGGACGACGCCAACGGCTGCATAGACGACTACGATACGAACATCATGGGTCAGTTCGTTTGCAGTAATACATCATGCCCGGCTGTTTGGACAAGCAAGCAAATAGCCATAACTATACGGAGATATCCCAACGAGCGATACAATGCAAGAGTGTATTACCAATCCTGCAAACGCTGCCACAGGACGAGTGAGCCACAACTAGATTCTTCATACGCAGAAAGAGTGGCATATCGTCTCAAAAAGTGGTCTGGCATCCATATGGAACGCCCTTTCTTCTTCTCAGGGCAGGGTAAGGGTCCACATAGAAGTGATCTATGTGAAGGGTGTAAGCAGGGTCATTGCAGCAAAATGGAATTGTGATTCTAGTCAACTTAGCAATGATAAGTATCGCGTTAGGGACGAAGGCCGTCCTTCTGTAGCAGCATCGATGTTATGGTGAGAGTAGTCATTGCAAAATGTGTAGCTTTCGGAAGCAAATTTTTCATTCGTAATACCACCAAACTGTTGATTACACTGCCTGCTAGCGTCTCTCTAAGCAAATGAGACGACGCAGATGAAAATCAATCATCTCTCTCTATAATTGTCATAGATTCCCATCCATGTACTCCACAGTGCGACAGTACTGCACCTTCATGTAGAATGAAGTTCGTAGAAGAGAGCAGAAAAAGCTATATAATAACAGTCGACGGGCTACCAGAGAGATATGTCTTCCGTGAATTGATGATTAAAAAGTGAGGGGAGAAGGTGATCGAGGTTCCCGAATTGCGAACACTGAGATTTTGCAAAACAGTTCGATACCACTGATGCTATTGCATTTTAGCTGTCGCGCTGGTCGATTTAAGAGTGCATAATTGCACAGCATAGAGTGTCGCGGTATAGCTGATATAAAGAGTTAGTAGAAGCCATTTTGCAATGCACAAGATTAGAGATACGAATAACTCAGCGACGCGAGTTAGAAGGATGACTGATACGCACCTGTCATAACATGAGTTTTGAGCTTGGTTGTTCTTGCTGAATGCTTACCTGTTCTCGAACCACTTCAGCTGCCAAGGCCCCACGGACCTAGTAACCTTGGAGAACAATAGTAGTGGATTTTCAAGCCACAACCTCCTAACTATACTATTTGAACCCCTTCTGGACATGAATTTACTCTTTTTAGAGAAATCCCATGCTCAACACACAGCTATCCCTTCGCTATGTGCATACGAACAGTATTAACCAATGGATTCTAACATCGAGCCCGTCACATGGCCACTGTGATTATTTGTCGAACAAGGCTCTAAATTTTCGATATTCGTGCTATGAGAGGGTTTTGATGACCAGTGGTTCTTCCGACAATGACAAGGGGGAAAACGCCTCCGTGCACCGAATCCAAGAACAATAGTAACACGACGGGACGCAACCGCCACTCTTTCTCCCTACCTACACTGCAGCAACCAGAAAGGAAAATCTAGAACACTTCGACAATGAACAATTTCATCCCACAAAGGAAACCCCTTCTTTCTCTTCCCATGACGTCCGATATCCGTCCAGACTGAAAAAGAATATATAAGTTCTTCGAGCCCTTCGAGTCCAACTTTCTCACCACTCAAGTCATCAGTCCTTCAACCACTTGAACCACTTTCGCTCCAACTCTATTCTTACATAAGAAAACCCTCTTCTCTCTCAACTAAAATCAAAATGGCAGGCGTTGTTACTGGACCCGGTTGCACCATCTCTCGCCGTGGCGTCGTTACCGGACCCGGCTGCACCATTTCCCGCGGTGTTGTCACAGGCCCGGGATGCACCATCTCTTAAACAGTCTTGCCTAGTTGCGAGAGTGAGAGAAGGGACTGGCGGTTATTACCATTCTTCCAACGAGTATTTTTTTAAAAAATGAAGAGGGAATGATGAGGAGAGGGAGGAAGAGTGACTCGCTCTTCCTTTCTTCTTCTTCTTCTCCACCTGTCAACATCAGCGCTTTGTTACTCTGCGATTACCAACTTCAACTACGGATACCGGCTTTGAAATCGACAAGAATCTCCGACATGGCACATTGAACAATGGACGGACGAAAAAAAAAGACTTGTTTATGGGGCTCGTGGGATTGGAAAAGTCGGTGTGGCTGATGCAGGGTGACAGGGCTATTATTTTGTTTATTATTGCATGTATCTAAATATTTTGAGGCGACAAACCAATGGAAGGAATAGCTTGATGAGGGTATGCTCATACTGTGATATGTGATAGAACTTAAACTCTTCTGATTATCGGTGCACTATGTGATGTCTGATTGAAAATATGTATCGTCTTGCTTGGGATTAAAGCAGGCGGAAGGAACGTGTTAGCCTCAGTCACGTGATTTGGCGCTAGTCTAGAAGGTACTCGTAATACCTCGTCATGGATCGGACAAATAGCATGTAGCTGAGGTTGCAATCAAGTTTGTATTCCTAAGAAGAGGTTTGATATTCAGACATGTGTATCTGAACGAGTGTTAGGCCGTCGCACGCACTTGCTGCTTACTTAACACGCAACTGCCTTTACGTCCAGTGTAAGTTCGTGTAAGTTTTATGCAACATGTGTAGCGCCCCTCTTTTTTTTAGTTTTTAGTTTAGTTTTGTGTGTAGGCAGAGTATATTAGCATGCGGCGGCATTTTTCCATCACGTCCTAACGTCAGACCATCTTGCCATCTTGCCGAAAGCGCAATGGCCAGTTCTTAGAGCTCAGGTATCCGATATTCTCTCCATAAATAAAAACCAACGGGACTTGGCGGCCAAGGATGGTTGGGGACAAGCGGTATCTCGCCCCTGCGCTCAGCAAAAGAAGACATGGCAATATTAGACTGGATAGTGCTTGAGAGCAAGGAAGACGTCTGGATAAACAATGTCGCCAGGAGGATTAGTACAGTTCAACGGCGTTGGCTATATATGTCCACACGTACCCACTCCAACGTGTAGGCGCAAGGAGAGCCAAGGCGCCAGTCCCAAAGCGGCATGGCGGTGAGACGCAACATCATCATTAGAGTACCATACACCGGTACTGGGAGACGGCGGCGGCACGGTCGGGCGGAGAACCATCGAGTAAGCACATACATATATATGTCGGCATTGCTAGTACTACTACTTAGCAGGCAGGGTACGGCTACTTGCTCACGCAGCTGACGGCCCTGGTAGGTAGATACAGAACGTGGTTGATGAAGCAACCAATGGCAGTGTGCATCACACTGGCTAGCCTCGTCGGGAGAGCGATCGGCGCGCGGACGCTTCTCAGGGGGCGCGGTGCGCCATGCGATCACGACGACCAGGGCGGCCAGGGCGGTCTCTGCGAGCAAGGCCAGGGAGACGAGGCTATTGCGGCGTACACGCAGCACCCGACCGTTGTCGCGTTTCGCTCCTCGTTGGCTGAGTGCTGCTCAAATCAAATCTAGTCAAATCAGACGTCAGCCCTGTGCTGTGCTGTGTTGTGCTGTGCGCCGTACACGCTCCCTGTCCATCTCCTCTCCTCTTCCTCTTCCTCTGCTGCATCACTACACCACCATACCCCCAAACACCCTGACAGACGACATGTGCGCGCGCCCTGTCCGTCTTTCCGCCTAGACACCTAGCCTCCTCCCCCAGTGTCCACCACGCCGCCCAACACACCCACCGTCTTCGCAACCCGAATGCGTGCGCGATAGGCCCCGGGCTGCCATTGCATCTCCGCTCTCGCAGCACTCCCGCCGCCATGTCCTTTCTCTTCGGCAAGAAGAACAAGCAGCAGCAGCAACAGCAACAGCAACCCACCACCGCACTCCCGCCAGCCACTAGGGATATCACATCTGCACATGGCCCATCGCAACAGCCACCCGCGCTCAACGGAGCCCCTGCTCGCGACGCTGAAAAGTCTCGCGGTGGCCCCCAGGGCCCTACCACGACCCCTAGCGGCAGCGTCAACAACTCATTAAGTTCTCTTCAGGGCTCTGTCAACGCCTCGACGCCAGAGCAAAAGGCCCTCCGTGAGAAGACAGATCCCAATGCCCAGGTCCGCTCTGCTCCACTCCTTCTCCGTTTGTGCGCCTGCTGACTGCTCCCAGAATGCAAACAACAGACTCGGCGGCGGCAATGCCTCGGAATCTCCCTACCCGTGGTCGTCGCGCCGCCTTAACTTCACCGCTGGCAATCCCTTTCCTCGATATGGCGCCGCCATCAATTCCACCGCCTCGAAAGATGGCACCATCTATCTCATGGGAGGACTCGTGGGCGGCGCGACTGTCAAGGGCGATTTATGGTTGACGGAAATGGGGAATGGCAGCATGACATGTTATCCCATCTCCACCACCGGAGACGGCCCTGGACCGCGTGTCGGCCACGCTAGCTTGCTGGTCGGCAACGCGTTCATTGTGTTTGGAGGTGACACCAAGCTGGCCGACAACGACGACCTTGACGACACTCTCTATCTCCTAAATACCTGTTTGTGTTCCTCCATGTTTGTTCCTACCTCCTAGCTGACGGCGCCCTAGCAACCAAACACTGGTCGCGCGCACTACCCCAAGGTCCCCGCCCTACTGGCCGCTACGGACACACGTTGAACATCCTTGGCTCCAAGATATACATTTTTGGAGGTCAGGTCGAGGGCTTCTTCTTCAACGATCTCGTCGCTTTTGACCTCAACTCGCTACAGTCGTCGGCAAGCCGTTGGGAAGTCTTGCTGCCAAACTCCAAGGAACAGACGTCTCCCCAGGGCACATCACCACAAGCTCGCACAAACCACTCCGTCGTTACATGGAACGATCAACTCTACCTGTACGTATTGCGCCTGTTGAATGCGCATAATCTTGTCTGCTAACTCATCCCAGCTTCGGTGGCACAGACGGCATTACCTGGTTCAACGATGTCT
Source organism: Bipolaris victoriae FI3 (assembly GCF_000527765.1). Lineage (NCBI taxonomy): Eukaryota > Fungi > Ascomycota > Dothideomycetes > Pleosporales > Pleosporaceae > Bipolaris > Bipolaris victoriae. The sequence goes on from NW_014575247.1 coordinate 58,098, forward strand.
GGACATACAACCCACGCACCAACGCCTGGACGGAACTTGATTGCATTGGTTACATCCCCGTAGCTCGTGAAGGTCATTCGGCCGCGCTGGTCAACGACACAATGTATATCTTTGGCGGGCGCACCCAAGAAGGCGTTGACCTGGGTGACCTTGCTGCCTTTCGCATTTCGTCGCGCCGCTGGTACATGTTTCAAAACATGGGTCATTCTCCCTCAGCGCGATCTGGTCACAGCATGACCTCATTTGGAAAACATATTGTTGTTCTCGCTGGCGAGCCTAGTTCGTCCATCAGCGATAAGAACGAGCTCAGTCTCAGCTACATCCTGGACACCTCGAAGATTAGATATCCACCCAATGAGAGCGCTCCCCCTCCACCCCAGCAGCAACAGGCACCAATCACTCAACGAAAAATGAGTGGCGGCGAAAAAGGAATCATGCCCCCTAAAGTTGGATCACCCCCTGTCCGGGAAAGCATAATGGCCGCCTCACAACTTTCCTCTTCTCCCGACAACATGACAAACGGCTCCATGTCCGCAGGATCGCGGCTGCCACGCGCAGCCAGTCAGCAGCCAGGGCCACCACCACTTCAACAACCGCCACAGCCACGAGAAAACGGTGCCAAGGCTAGGAGTAGAACCCCTACTAAGAACGAGCGTGGTCATGGTCCTCCTCTCGACATAGGCGCTGCAGCTGCAGCTAATCGAGAAAACGTATCGCAAGGGACACGGGATAGTCCGCTTGCGAGCGACATGGAGCGGAAATCTTCTGATGCTGTTGGCGGCCGACGAACACCCAAGCAGTCGATGGACACCGTACGGTCTGCCAGCACGGTTTCGCGAAACACATCCAGATCGCACCAACAACAAGCCTCACAGGAGAGTATAGATCAATCAGTCAGGCCGTCAATGGATTCTCAGCAACAACGTGGTCCAGTCAAAGAAGTCCAGCACCTGCGCAATGACAGCGCAAAGAACGCATCGCCAGTGACTGATCCGCGCAACAATGAGCTGGCTCGAGAACTTGAGCACCTCAAAAGCCGCAATGCATGGTACGCCTCGGAACTTGCCTTGGCGCGCAGGGCAGGCTACAATGCCGGTACTTCGACAAGCCCTGTCTTTGACGAACGATCCGCCGACTCATTCCGGGACGAAGACAAGCCATTACTGGAAGCGCTTCTAAAAATGAAGACTGAACTCGAACGCGTGCAGGCCTCGATCAAGACCCAAGGTGAGGACGCGGCAAGGAGAATTGCTGAAGTAGAAAGACAGCGGGACGCAGCCGTCAGTGAAGCCATATACGCCAAGACCAAATTGGCTGCTCATGGAGGTAGTAGCAGACACGGAACACCACAGCCTGATGGACCCCGGAACGTCAGTACGCCTGATGCTGATCGCCTTCAAGACGCCAACCGCCGGTTAGCTGCTTCCATAGCAGCTCAGGCTGAACTGACTACCAGGGTCGAGCAGTTGACGCGTCAAATCGAGGCCGAAAGCAAAGCACGACAGCTGGCAGAAGAGACGGCAGAAGCGGCACAGAAACGTGTGAATGAGCTGGATTCAACGCGACAAAAGGCCACTGCTGAGTCTGAGCACCTACGTGCCGAGCTTCACGAAGCTGAACGAATCGCAAGAGAGGTCTCCACGAGTGCCGCAGAGTCAGAGTCGTCGGCCAAGCTTCTGGCCATTGACAACCAAGAATTGACCACCAAGTTTGAGAAAGCCTCTGAAGAATCAAAAGCTCAAACCGCCATTATCCAATCCTTGCGCGATACTGCTCTTGCATCCACCGAGAAGGCAGCGCTATTGGAGAAGAAACTCAGCGAGGAGCGACAGCAGAGCGATGCCCTGCGTCAGAAGCTAAGTCAATTGCGCAGTGAACATGAAGCACGCGCGACCGAGCTGGAAACTATTCAACAAAAGCTTCGCGATGCAGAGGAACTTGCAGAAAGTCATGCAGAGGAAGCACGCATCCACCGTGCCACTGTTTTCTCAGGTCTGCAGAGCATGACTGAGCGATCTGAACAGGACGGTGTAAACGCCGATGAGCGAGTCACTGTGCTGAAACAGCAACTCGAAACCGCGACCTTGATGGCTCGCAAGAACCAAACGGCAGCAGACCAAGCTTCGGAGAAGCTCCGCCGAGCGGAGGAACGCATTGCTGGTTTGGAAGCTTATCAAGAGCAGTCCAGCCGCGAAGGACTCAGCATCCGCAAACAACTGCAACAGGCCATGCGCGATGTACAGCTCTCCGAGGCTGAGAAGATTGAACTTCATCAGCAGCATGAGCGACTGCGCCTTGAGAGCAACGCATTTGAGGTGCAGCTCAAGACACTCCGTAACCTTCTCGAAGAAAGGGGCGTCAATCCTGTTGACGCCCGTCGCTCAAAGGTTTTGGACAGCCCTAACTCCAGGTTCGGCACCCCAGAATTGAACCGAGTTCGTGAACTCGAGCAACAGGTCGACGCCATGAACAAGGCACACGAGGAGCTACGTGCTGTATTTGAAGAGCGTGAGCACGAAGTCAGCAAAGAATGGGAAGAGAAGCTACAGGCGCTGCACAACGACCACCAGGCTGCTGTCAAATATCTCCGAGGTACCGAGAAGATGCTCACCAAGATGAAGCAGGAGCTCGACCGTTACAAGAACGCCAACTCTAAGCTTGAAGAGGAGCTGGCTCAAAAGAAGCGGGAAGCGCGCAGCCCTGCTCGAGCAGATACTGCTGAGCTGGAGGCAGAACGTACCGCACTCCGCTCAGAACTATCAAAGACGCAGGAGAAGATGGATACTACTGTTGCCCATTTTGAGAGTCAGCTCTCTCAACTACAAACCGAGTTGGCTTCCGCCCGCGCCGAAGCTGAGAAAGCAGCAGCTGCCACAAAGCAAGCCGAGGGCCAAGCATCCCAATTCCAGGCCGACCTTGAAGCGCTCCGTAGCCAGCATGCGCAGGTGGAAGAGCGTGCCCGGGAAGCCGAAAGCCGGGTGCAAATGTTCTTGGACCAGTTCGAAACATCAGTTGACAACTACCGCCGTCAATCACAGGCTCCGGGTGACGCCTCTCGTTCTGAGCACGCACGCCACCGTGGACACGACAGCGTCGCTTCGGGTGAGTCGCTGTACAGTCACAACGATGGTTCCAGTACGCCAGAAGCTATTCCCCGCCCCGACTCTGCTGCTACCCGCAACTCCATGGCTCTCGACAGCCTCGCGTCCGAACTGGATGCCCTCCGAAGCCACTGGGAGACCACCAACAAGGCCTACCGCTTGAGCGACCGCTTCGACTTTGAGCGCACGCCTACGAACGAAAAGACAACATTGAACGAGTCCCTCTCACAGTGGAGGAATAATGTGGACATGGACGACAGCGATGATGACGATGAAAGCATCAAGGAGATCAAAAGTGTCAAGGATGTCAAAGACGTCAAGGACGCCAATCCCACGAAGCCTACATCCCCCGTTACCCCGTCTGCCCCACAAACTCATTGATACCCCCTCGCAAAAAAAAGGCACACAGGGCTTGCATGAAAGACGCTTGTTTTTTTTGCTTCTTCTTTTTTCTTTTCTATCCCATCTACTTGCGGGTTTGGACATGCTCCTGGACACCCCGTCTGGCGTCAAACTGGGCTGCAATACAATCCTTCTTCTCCCTCTGGATTGGAGGGGGTAAAGGAGAAGGGCTTTCCCCCCTTGTTCTATACCACTTTGCTTTCTCTGCAACTTGCGAGCTATCATGTCTGTTTTGACCATATGATGATTGCGCAAATCTTCTTCTTTTTTTGGTTTGAGTACTATGTACGCTGGGCTTGTTGATGGGAGGGAGATGCGACGAGAAAACAAGGAGAAGGCCAGCTCAAGCTTTTTTGTTTGGATTTTTTTGTTGTAAAGAAACCTTTCGGTTAGTATACATATTGTCATGTACCCGACTGCCCACCTCCCTGTTTACATTGCGCGCAACTCTGTTATTCTCCGCCAATGCCGCATATGAACTCTGTTTTGGTTTTTGGTTTCTGGTATAGTAGACTTGAGTTCGTTCGTCGTCGTCGTCGTTATCGGTTGTGGTGGGAAAAAAGAGAGAGAGAGACCCCTAATGTGTATTACGAGCCCTTTGTAAGTCTTTTGGTCTGTTGTTGTTGTTGTTTGGTTATTGTTTGGGTGGAGGGTGGTTAAAGTGCCCATGATGTATGTAGGCTAAGCCTTACTGGAGTAATATTGCAAGTCTGTTTTTTTTGGAGATTATTGATGAGTTTACACATGAGTACTAGTGCTATTGTGACTTGTGCTTCTAGAGTCACTTGAATAACATCCATACTTGTGCTGTTGCTTCCATGCCACGCATGACCCGTTCTATACGCAGACGAATTCAAGTTGGGGGGGGGGGGTGTATGAAGCGTTTGAATACATCTACCCCCGTACCCACCATCTTTCTCACTGCAAACCCCACTGCTGTACACACGCCCTCGACCGCG
>NW_014575246.1:0-61790 GCF_000527765.1 Bipolaris victoriae FI3
CCCCGCCTCCAATACCGTCTTTAAATCAACAGCGTAGACCGACACCGTATGACGAAGTCCTTGATCATTGGGTATTACTACACTCGTCACATGCAAAAGGAGTGAAAGTTCATAGATTAAAAGGCCATGTTCATGTCTTATTGAGGATGGGGGAGTCTTCGATTACGATGTATATAGGCAAGACAAAAAGGTAAGTGCGGATGCAACGTTTTGAAGAAACTTCCCGTTTCTTTCTCTTATTCTTTGCCATCACCTATAATGCGCCAAGATAGTATAAGAGGGATAAATTTAGAGTGTGTAGATTGTATATAGATTGAACGTTCGCCAGCCCCTGCGAGAACTAAAGTGTCTGGACACTGACTATGTAAATCTATGCCTGAGGAGAGTAAAGTTGAAAGTACATGTTTTCCTGCGGATGTGCTATGGATTTTGGCCCATAAACTAAATCAAAGACAAAGGAAAAAAAACCCCCCGATCGAGAAGAGTACTGCAGATTTGTGTTGCTTGAACAGTCTACCGCTGATTTGGAGAGTAGTAGGTAGTAGTAGTAGACTTGGCTACACCTCTCATCACGTATGCCTAGGCGTAAGCTTAACATCCAGCTTACCGACAGTCACAGTGAAGCAGTCGCGGGTCTTCTTTCTAACCGCGCTTCCATCTTCGCCGTCTGCAAACGCAAACTCAAACGATCGCACCAGGTTCGCGACGACGGAGCGCATTTCTATCATAGCCAGCTTCTGTCCGATGCAGTTGTAGGGCCCGGTGCTGAAGGGGAGAAACGTGCGCTTGTCCATGACCGAGGTGGGGCTTTCGGAGAACCAGCGTTCCGGCATAAAGTCGAGAGGCTTCTCCCAGTAGCGTGGGTCGCGTTGGATGGTGTAGGTTGGTACCTGTACGATGACTTTTCCGGGAATGTAAGTTCCATCGGGGAGAGTAAGTCCCTCGCGGGGTGTTTCGCGCAAAAGGCCAGAGGGGACCGCCGGGTGAAGTCGTAGAGTTTCCTGGATGACACCGTTGAGATATTCGCATTCTGGAAGATCATTGACGTCGAGATGAGCTTTTCCGGGGTTGATGGCATCAATCTCTTCGCGAAGTTTGGCTTGAATGTCTTGCTTGGAACAGAGTTCACAGACGAGGAAGGACAGTGTTGCCGCTGTTGTGTCGCTGTCATGAATGTCAGTACCGATACCCGGAGTTATTTTCCCAACCGAACACAATGTAATTGTGCATGTATGCAGCAAGTCTTTTTGACGTCTTGTTGGGAGATTGGGATTTGGGCCACCACATACCTGCCGGCTACGATCAAAAGCCGAGAATCAGTGATCATGTCACGTGTGACTTGATCGTCACCTTCCTTCAGCAGTGATGCGAAAACGTCTTTCTCTTTTGGTGTAGTCTAGCCTTTGTTAGACACCTTCAAACCACTGGGGAAAATGTTTGTCTCCTTACCTTGATGCGCTCCTCGAGTACCTTGCGACTCCACTCTAAGTGGTCAACTAGTGGCTTAGCACCAGTGCTAGTTCTCAATGCAAGTACCAACGCCCAAGGGATATGGCTACCCACGCTGAGCGGCACCATGCTATCATGAAGTAACTTGATAATCTCATCTTCTTTACCCTTTTCAAGCATACCAAAGCTGCGATTAAATCCCACGTCGCCCATGACATCGAAGCTGTAAAAGTTGAGCCAATTGGTGATTCTTACTGGGCCTTTTGACGATTCCTCTTTAAGTCTTGATATCAGAGTAAGAGCATGTCGATTGAGGCGAGGCTCGTAGTCGCGCAAAGCCTTTGCGTTGAAGGCGTGATCCCAGATCTTGCGCCGCTGACGGTGCTCCATCTTGTCCTGTGTTGTCTGCAGCGAATCCCCAGAGGCTTCCCTACTGATTCCATAGAAGGATTCAGCCTTGACGCATTTGGACATGGGACCATGAATGAGTGGAACGGCATCAGCCGAGTAGACTGTGACCTCTCTTGGACCAGTCCGAATCACGTCTGACTTATACTTTTGGTAGAGTTCCTCCTGCCACTCAAAATATCGGGCTCCAGTACGGAAGACGCCGGTATAGACTCCATATGCCTTGGAGAGCCGTGCTCCAAAAGGACCTGGGAACTAGGGCCTCTCAGTGCCAAGACCGAGAACCAGAGTGGAAAGACGATGTTAAACGAAAAAGAAAAAGAAACATTCAACTATTGCGTGCAGACATACCTTTCGAAGACGATGGAAGAATCCACGATAAATCAAGATGCTAGCAGTCAGAACGCTAAAGTATACTGATGCTACCGTGGCTGTGATCTGCACTGTGGCTGCTATACTCCCGGCATGCTGACCAGTCGTGTATATGATAGCTGCTAAACCCGCAAAGGCTAGAGCCCACCCGCGTAAGACCAAGTAGAATGCGATGGTGAAGTCAAAGATATGAAGAAGATAGTGTGTGATCAGTGCGAGGTAAACAATGACTGGTTTGCTCTGCAGAAGGTCGCCAAGAGCGCTGAAAGTAGATGACATGGTCACCATGATGGAGAGGAACTGAGATGGTGGGTAAAGATGATGGAAACCTAGCCACGGCTTGGGCAGTGATAAGACGGATGAGATGGTCTTCACCGGATTGATTTCATCCGGTTATGGAGTTGTGAGGCTGCAGAGTGATGAGAGACAGAGTAGGCGAGGCTCTCAGGTCTTGGAAGGATATAGCCAGATACAGCACGACTTGTGCCTTCAGCTCGGTCCAGGTGAAAGGCGGTAGCTGCTAGGTGGTCGCTGTTGGGTGGGCATACAGCGGCATATGCAAGAATTTCGTTGTAGTGAACGGGCCCACTCAAGCATCGGACTTACTCGTCCCCCCTTACTCGTCCTATATTACATACGACAGTCACGAGATATTTCTGGCATGTCTCAGGACTCCCTGTGGCTATCAGTGACCCACACCAAGCACCAGGGATCACACAGTAGAGAGAAACCGCGACAACCCCACATCAAAAAACTTGATACGCTTCGGGCCTCGGTAACCCACTCTTAGCAGTGTATTTGTACCCAAAAGGGGAATAGCGTGGCTAGAAGAGTGAGAATCAAGCTGTTTTTTATGAGGGGGTGGCGCTACGTGGCTCCGAATCCGACTTAATGCATCCGATCTCGTTATCATGGCGATTGTCCGTTCTCCGTTCTCGAACTGCGACGGAAGGCCAAGATTTTGTATTCAGCTAACTAGAGATAGGATAGTTTAATTATTAGTATAGTTTAGCTGTTTTCGTTTAAGCTAGTAAGTGTTACAAGTAACAAGAAGGATTCTCTCTTTGACAAGTGGTTTAACTTCCGTTGAGCACGTACATTGTGTTGCATACTACTATGTATTTTCTCCAATAAGTGAGGGATAAAGATAGCCGAAAAAGCTCCTGGGTATTGTTTGAAGTCAGCGGCTCCACAAACAAAACATGCCGATAACCGAAATAGTACCCGCCCAATCACAGTAGCCCTATAGACAACCGGAAATCTCAAAAATACGTCGGATTTGTTGCCGCCATGCCCTAGTCAACTTTTCCTCGCTTGATTGCAGCTTTCCGCTGTATTTGTTGTTTTTGTGGTTGTTGTCGCCGTCGTCGTCGTGTTTGCTGTCATCACTATGAAGCAGGTCGTTTCGGGACAGCTCGCAATAGATGGACGTTCTTTCCTGCGTGATGACCTGATAATTGATCCTAAAGTCAAATCTTGGCATGCAGAAGGAGTCGGACCGACCGTGTCGCCGGAAGCCTTTTGGTGCGAGCATTTGCTGTCTCATGAGAGACATTGTGTCTGCCATCCTGCAGATTTCCGGCCGATCGAGACTCCAATATATTTCCAAGCACTCGAGGTTCTCCACTTTGAACAGCGGTTGGACCCAGGGAGCCACCCATGGGCGCGAAGCAGTCGTCCGTTGCGCCTCCCACTTGATACAATCTGTAGGGGATGGGAACACTGGCCTATAGAACTGATGTAAACTGTCGATAACAAGGGTAAGTTTCCTCAACTGCATGCGTGGGCTCGAGAGCAAGGTACAGAGATTGGTAAAGTCGTTGTAAGCATACCGCAGTACAACCGAGTCTGTGGATCTGGCGACTATGGGATAATGGGCTTCAGTCGTGCCTCTTAAATTTGTCCCCTCTCCCAAGGTGATTTGCATGGATGAGATGAGATTGAGCGACTTGGCGGGCCGATCGCACAGGAACGCAAATGCCGTTGGGATACCCTCTACTGTCTTGAAACCGAATACATTTTTGGCGTAGAAGATATCTCGGGCTTCGTGATAAATTTGCTGGCAGGTTTGCAGCAGATGGATGCCGATTTGTTCACCAAATGGGAGACTGGATTGGCGTGTGATTTGATATGTCATCTGAACATGGCTTGGAGGGAGTTCGGGATCATCTTTGAAGGATGGTAGACCAATATCAAATCGTGGTATTGCCCAAACTCGGCGGTGGGAACGTATGTGTGTCAAGGGATATGACTGCCTAAGTTGTCTATAGAATTCGGGGCATTGCTTTGCCGTGATTTCAGGAACGGTGGCCGCGGCTCGTTCGATGAGTATGATGTCGCGCACCAGTACATATTCATAAATGAGGTCTCGAATCTCTCGTGGAACTTGAAGGAGTCGTGAAGTCATTCTTTGATGGCCTTTGGGTTTCGCAATGCTCTACACAGTGCTTAGTACAATGGCGGCGCGGAGAGTTATTCCATGCAGAGTGGTGACGTTATCGGTCTGATAGAGTATAGTTCGACGAGTCGGTGCACTAGCGTGAATCACCACTTCTCCTCTCTGCGGACCAAAATATCCGGATCAAAACCATCCCCACTAAAATAGTTATACGCCGGCAGCCTAGAATTACACAGTTCTTCCTTGTTGTATTGTAATAAAACGCTAAACCTCCGACATATGGAGCCTATTTTTTCTCACATACTTAAGTTGTGGTAGAGGCAGCTAATCTTCAATTTCGGCTATGTTTTAACAGGGGTCGATCTTAATTTAGTACCTAGCATTTTGACCTAGCACCGAGGGTCACCCACTGTATTGATGACTGTATGTCTGTGCTCGGCAGTTAGTGGCTGTGCATATACTTAGGGCTCCCAAGAGTATGATAAAATTAAATTCTTCTGACGATGGTTGAAGACGATGTCGAGTGCGTCTGGGCCATGTGCTCTCCCCTCCATCTCATCTCAACCAGATAATAGCATCTACACTCTAATAATTCCTGTTTTTCTGTTGGCAAATTGATTACTCTCCATTCTCAGTCTATAACCAAGTACCTACTAAAAATATTTTTCTTCTGAATCCAATTCCAAATTCACACGTGAATTCATATGCAGCATGCTCAATATCCCAATAACCCTTATGATCTCTCCAATCCACACGCGACATTCACTCAAGTCTAATCCCTCATCATACAACCTCAAAACCACAAGCCAACGCAACTTTGGCTTGCAACAGCAAAGATATTCATACAATTCAACACCTAGTATCACGTCCCATAATCACTACACAAATGCCTCCGCGGGTATAGATGACGTCAGATATAAAAACCTCTCCCAAAAGCCGTTCAGCCTAATAATAATAATAATAATAACATCCATATCCACATACATATCTCCCAAAACAACTCCGTCCACTATGCTTCTTCCCATCCCTGACTGCTCAAAATGACAACCCCAACCCCAACCCCAACCCCACCCCCCTTCCCCATCCTCATCTTCACAAAAACAACCTCCTACCGCCACACCTCCATCCCCTCAGGCCTGGCTCTCTTCCAGCGCCTCGCCTCGTACCACGCATCCCTCTCCGTAACCACAACCGAAGACTCATCCATCTTCACCCCCTCAGCGCTCCGCCCTTACCGCGCCATCATCCTCCTGCAAACCCTCGGTCCCGCCCTGCTTTCTGCCGACCAACTCTCCGCGTTCAGAGACTGGCTGCAGCGCGGTGGCGGCGTGGTAGCTATCCACGGTGCGGCAGCGGGGATGCCCGAGGATGCCTGGTGGGGAAAGATGATTGGTGCGAAGTTTCTTTCGCATCCGGATCCAGAAGTTGGATCGCTGGTTTTGGATTCAGCGGAGGTGGAGGAGCATTTTATATTGAGTGGGTGTGGGGGTAGGCAAGGGTGGAAAGATGAGTGGTATAATTTTCATGAGCATCCGAGGGAGAATGCGGGGTTGGAGGTTTTGCTGAGGGGGGATACGAAGACATTTTCAGGAGGGATGCATGGGGAGGATCATCCGTTGGTGTGGTGTCAAGAGTTTGAGGGGGGAAGAGTGTTTTTTACGGCGTTGGGGCATTTTGATGAGGCGTATGAGGACGAGTGGTTTAGTGGCATGGTGGAGAGGGGACTGTTTTGGGTTGCGAGGCGGGAAGGGGAATTGAAGAAGTAAGGATGTTGAAGGGAAAGATGCAACGAGACTTCGTTGTTTGCTTTCATCGAGCCGTACCGATCAAATTTTACACCGAAATTCAAATGACGCTTGCATACGCTTTCAAGAGACATTTTGTTCTAACGCCAAACTGTACGCTACCAAAAGAAAAGGCCGTATATCCAAGGACACAGCATTTTTGGGTTCCCATCCCAATTGTGAGTCAAATGTCCAATTCTATTCTTTTTCTTTTTCCTTCTCATCTTCTTTCTCCTCTTCCTTTGCCTTTTCCTTTTCAGGTTTAGGATTGAGGTCCCAGTCAATGCCCCCGTCTTTTCCATATCTCTGAATAAGCCATTCATTGCATTTAGTGAAATGCCCACAGTCAAACTACTTGTTGTCAGCACAATCATCATCCCATGGTATCACTAGGTACAAAACTTACGAATCCTCTCGCTGCACTTAGCGGGCTGGGGTGTACACTCTTGAGAACAAGATGCTTATCCACTGGGATGCCCTTTGTCCTCTGTTGGGCTGGAGTGCCCCAGGCCAAGAAGACGACACCGTTGGTTCGCACCTTTGCCACGGTGTCAATCACTTTTTGCATGAGCAATTCCCAGCCTTTGCCAGAATGCGAGTTTGCTTCGCCTCTGCGAACAGTCAAGCAGGTATTGATGAGCAACACGCCCCGCTCGGCCCAAGGAATCAGCAGTCCACCCTTGTTTGGCGGTGGCTGGTAGTCTGGGTATTCCTTCTTAAGGGCTTTGTAGATGTTCTGGAGCGAGGGTGGGGCGGGGTTCGGTGGACGGATGGAGAAGCAGAGGCCGTGGGCTTGGTTGGGGCCGTGATAAGGATCCTGGCCTGTGATGACAACCTTGACTGTGTTAAGCGGTGTGTGTCGCGACCTATACTTGCCTGTCAGTATGTGGAGTTTGAAAACTGGGGTTATCGAAGGATTGGTAGACGCACCATGAGTAAACGTCTTTCATTGGGGGATAGACCGTCTTGCCGCTCGCCAGCTCCTGCTTGAGGAAACGTTTCAGTTGCAGAAACTGGGGCGTTACAAGCACATCCTTCAGATGCGGGAGCCAGCTCTCGTGCATGGTATCGAGCTCAAGCTGCAGAAGGTCCTTCTGCTCATCGGTGAGTTTGGCAACCCAGGCATCTTTGTCAAACTTTGCAGCTGCAGCCGTCTGCTTGGGGGGTGCATTGGGGTCGGTTTTGGGTGGGCCGAAGAAGGCAGTAATGCTGCCGTTCTGCTTGGTCTTCTTGGACGCGTCGGTAGCTGCAGCGGCGGCTTTGCGTTTGAGACTCATTGCTGGTGTATGACTTGATGTGGGCTATGTGTAATGTATCACGAGAGTAAAGGGGCGTAGATTGGCATGTAAGCATCCCAATCAATTCACTCCCCAGCCGCAGATAGGCAGTCGCGTAACCCTGGGTGACGTCGAAGACTCGACTGCGGCTCTGATTGGTCGTCGCGAGACACGTGGGCACGTGAGTGCGCGAGACGCGTCGCCGTGCAGAGAACCATGACATCACAGCTCAGCTCACCACCATAGGATGGGAACAGGCGTCAAGTCTACGCCAGGCTGCCATCAAGCCACGGCTGCAAGCAGATGGAGAGCCTGTTTCTGGGCAAGTATATGCTAGTGCCGGAATAGCCAATGGTGGGGAGGGCTCCCGCTTTGGGCCCTCTCACCTGTGCCTACAAACCTGCTACCCGCAATTGTGACGTGATGCTGTGTGGGGAAAGCAATCAGACGGGCGTTTGAAGCATCAAAAGCAACAGGAACAAACGAGTACCAGTGTCTATATATCACCTGCTTCTCTCATCCGTCTCTCTCACTTCTCACACCATTCCCACCCGTTAGTTCAGACTCAAACTTCAACAACAACTTCACAATATCTTCAAAAATGGCCTCTTCCAACCCCGGAAACTTCGCCAACCTGCCCAAGGACGAGCTTAGGGAGATTGCTGCCAAGGGCGGTCATGCCTCTCACGGCTCCAACCACCACGACGTATGACAATCACTTTGATCCTTGTCGGTCGTTGATGTTCCCTTCACTAACTGCTCCTCCAGTCCTCCTCCAACGACCACCCTGACCGCAACCCCGACGGCACCTTCACAAAGGGCTCTGAGGTTGCCAAGGAGTTGGGTGCACAAGGCGGCCATGCCTCTCATGGCTCGGATGACACTGGTTCCCACGCTCACAAGGACTCTGGTGTAAGTTAGCAGAGAATCGCGGCAGGACTTCTTGACTGACTGCCTCGTAGCGCAACCCCGATGGAACCTTCAAGAAGGGCAGCGAGCTTGCTTCCGAGTTGGGAGCCCAGGGTGGACATACCTCGCACTAGAGTCCTACATGTCTGCCACTCAACGCTATGACTGCGAGTCTCCATTTACCCGTAATCTCAAATTCATGAATGACTACGAAATTATGATGATAGCATAAATCAAATCCACTTCACAAAGACTTGCATACTTTTTGCGTCACAACCAGTCTCGTCTTGGGAAAACAAATTCAAAAACAGCACACTTTCGTCATTTTCTATCATCGCACGTCATGCCTACTAACCTCCCCATCGTCCCCTCTGCTCAACCACTTCCCCCCCTTGCACTGCTCTCCCCCTACATGTTGTACTCCACCTCCCCTCTAACCAGAATAGCCAAGAGCATCCAGCTCCTTCTTGATCTGAACCTCGGTACTAATCTTCTTGATCTGAGTGTCCTCAAGCTTCTCTCCGCCTGCTTGCCTCATCTTCAGCTCTTCAATGGCACGCATCTTCTTGAGCAAGCCACGAATCTTCTTGTCCTGAGGGCCGCCGTCTCCGGGGCTAGTGACAGTGAGGTCGGGCGGAGGAGCATGGCCTTCCGTCTTGATTGGAGGAGCATGGCCAGCACCCTGTTGACCGGGGTTCTGTCGGCGATTACCCTCTTGCCTGGCCTGACGGTTGGGGCTGTTGCCATAATTGCGGGCTTGGCTAGCGCTCCTTCCGTGTTGCTCATATCCGCTCTTGCTGCGGCTGCGTTGGCGACGCTCTGGGCTACGACCGTCAGTGGCTCCATTAGAACCATTGGCACCGTCTACACCCAGACCAGCAGCCTTGTCAGCAGCTTCACGCGCCTTTTTAGCTTCGCGCTTCTTCTTGTTCTTCAAAGCGGCCTTGGAAAGCTCTCCGTCACCATCCTGAGCACCGGTAAGACTGACACCACCACCAGGGGCAGCACCGGGAGGAAGAGACTCGGCGGTGTCTGCACCAGGCACCTCACGACGACGTGGCTTGCCGAATCCATTGGCAAACCCAACGTTTGTCGACGAAACGCCAGTGTTGTGGAAGGCTGCACCTCCCTCGTCCTCACGCTTGAAGTGCAATGGAGTAGCTGTTCCACGCGCGCCAGGAGGACGGTAGGCACCAGCAGGCTTCGAAGGTGTCTTTTGAGTGCTGAGGTACGCCAGCGCTGACGAGTGCGGCGTTGGGACAGCAGTCAGGGGGTCCGCCAGCGGGTACATCGACGTCGGCTGGGGTCGCCAAACAACATGATACAGCTCCGTCATGTCCTCATTGTACATGAGGCCGCCGCTGACATGGTAGATACGAATGCCATTGTCAACTCGCAGACGCGGGCTAGTCGTTGCAGTGAGGATATGCTGGCCGTCCGGACTCCACTCGCAGTATGTGCAGTTGGATGTCTTGACGTGGCACACCTTGGCGAAATTCTTCTCCAAATCATAAATATCCATGTCTCCAGCAAGATTGCCGAAACCAGCGACAATGACAAAACGACCGTGGGGGCTGAACAGAATAGTGTTGCGTGGGCCCAAATCAAAGCTGTGCTGGGGGACTGCCCGCTGGTTGAAAATGGTCGTCTTTGCAGGCATGTAGCCGTAGGTAACACCAAACTCTTTCGAGTTGGGCGACCACGAGACATCATGAATAGGTCCCTCTTTATCCAACTGGATGCGCGAATCGAACGTGCCGTTGGCGCTAAGAATATACATGTTCGTCTCTCCGTAGTAGCTCTTGTTGGTCTTGTCAACCTCAGTCTGGGCTAGCACAATCAGGCTGGTACCAAGGTCGTTCCACTTGAGCTGAACCTTGTCACCCTTGAAGAAGGTCTTTTGCGATACAGGTTGGCTGAATTGAGGTACCGCAAACACCTTGACGGCAGCGGGCATGCCCTTGCGCTCCGGCACAAAAACTGCAACTGAATGGTTCTTACCGGGCGACAGGGCCATTTCCGTTACTCCCTCTACACGGAGCTTGTTCCAGGGGTTACGCAGATCACTCGATTGGAAGAACTGCACCTCGTTTGTCACAACGCGGGCGCAGAACTTTTCGTCGGATGTGTATTGCAGGTTCCAGCCATTCTGGTTCTTCTGAACGTATTCGCCAATCACTGCCCGCGATCCGTCATCTTCGGCTTCGTCGGAGAGCGTCTTCCAGACCCGGAGGTTCTTTGTCGCATTTCCGTCCCCGTCCTTGGAGGGCCGCTGCCATGTTATAAGGTAGGTGCCCAGTGGAGAGAAACCGAGCTCGTAGACGTTCGGTGTGGGGAGTGTGGTAACAATATGGCCGACGGAAGCGTCAATTACAGAGACCCTATGAAGGTTAGTCTATCTGTGCAGTCTAGATAGCCGCACACAAGCGCACAGATGTGGATTTGAAGGATGACGAATTGTTGGCGTCTCGAGAGACTCATCAATTGCTTTTCCATCATGTCATCTTCAATCCTCAATTCTAGTGTGCTCGTCTGCGATGCATATGATGTCTTGTGGCGCTTACTGATCAGGTGTAGCCCATGCGAAATACTTGCTGTCTGGCGAGTAGGCGCAGCAACGAAGGTTGCCTTCTGGGCGCACGAATCCGGGAAGCGGCTCGTAGACTGGAGCAGCATTGAAGAGCCCGATGCCCTTGGCGGAACGGTCTGTAAGCCAAAGGTGTTAGCGTGTTTCAACAGACAAAGTCTTGCTGTGTTGCTTTTGTTCTTTGGGGCTACGTACAAGCCAACTGTGTGGGAACAGCCATGATAACTAGTCAAAGTCACAGGAAGTCGTCCAAAAGCGGGCGTTGGGCAAGGTGCTGGTGGTCGCGAAGTCTGGCTCAAGGGCTTGAGCTGAGTGTGGTGTGTTGGCGATGTTGGTAAGACTAAGACAGGAACACGTCGGGTGTGGGTATGGGGGTTGAGAAGGTGACGTAGTTTCTGAGGCTCTTGGGGGCCAAGGGCAGACTTTGGGCGCACGCAGCGGCAACGGGTGGATCGAGAAGGAGAAAGGGAACACGCGCCAGAGAATTGAAGGGTGACCGTGTGACGAGCGTAGCTGGAGAGATGGACGACTGTCGAGAAAGAAATCCGTGGGCATGCGCGCTAGTGCTCGGGGAAAATGCGGGCCGTTGGTGGTCCTGCCTGGCTGTGTGACATCAGCCTCGCTGCGCCTTGCCACTCCTGAAGCTGAGGGTATTGATGGATACGAGTCTATCTGCGCTCGTTTAATAGTATAAGGATATTGAAGGCAAAAGACTATTTTGCCTCTAAACTCCATTTCGTCGTGTCTGCAGCAAACGAAGCGAGGTGCCATGATCTGCGTTCAGCTTCACAGCTGGGTGGGCCAGACTGCCATACTAGCACACTGCTCCTGCATGGAATTAACTTGCTTAACAAATGTCCACATCGATCGAGCAGCAAATCACCAGACACTCGGATTCACACCCACAACAAAAAGCAACATGTGAGTGTGGCGTCTGCACCGTCAATTATCACATGCAGAATCTCAAAGGTACCTGACCTGGGCTTATCGTTATCGCTTCAGTAGCGCCCTTTGACAAGCTCCCGCACGCGATCTCCATCCCAACTCCACCGACCCATCGCAGCTGCTGCTGTCTGCCGCTCTTTGAGCGCCCCGCTGTCAGGATGCCTCCCTCAATGCCTGCCCCGTCCATTCGCATACCGATAGAGCTGCTCACTCCTACAGCCTTTGCGCAGTTTGGTACTGTCATCGAGAATCCATCAACATCGCCGTCAGCAAAGCTACCCATTTCAAACCGCGTACAGGCGCCCGAAGCAGTGTCCGCCAATCAGGGCTCTGCGACAAAGTACCTCGATGTCACCCACATGTCAAATCTGTATACCCTTGCGCCCAGCAAAAAGCCGGCTCGAGCCGTCATGAACATGTTTGTTTGCTCACCGCGCAACTTGCGCCCGCACGAGCCGAGCATAAGCATGCCGAGCTCCTGGGGCGACTTGGACCTGGATGAGGACGAGGACAGAAATGACGACTGCCTCAAACAGCTGTTAGATGTCTCTATCCTCGAGCGCCACCCTTTTACCACACAAACGTTTATACCCATGGGTTTGGCGCAACACGACAAGCACACACAGTACCTTGTCATAGTTGCACCAACCCTCCCTGCGAGCGCGTCCAAGTATCGGACAGACAGGGCCCCGCCATATCCTGCGCCAGTTATGAAGGGAAATGGGAGTGTGTTCGACATATTCGGGCGAGGAAAACCAAGTCCCTCGGACGAGGGGACGTCCGCGCAAAGCCACTTTTCGCATCTGCATCCGTCTGCGCGACCCAAGGGACCCGGCCTCCCAGATCTCAAGAATGTCCGCGCCTTTGTTGCGACTGGAGCTCAAGCTGTGACTTATGGCGCCGGGACATGGCATGCACCTATGGTAGTCATTGGAGACCGGCCAATCGACTTTGTAGTTGTACAGTTCGCGAACGATGTAGGTAACGAAGACTGCCAAGAGATATTACTGAAGCCAGGTGAGACCGCTACAGAAGGCGTTGTGGTCACTGTCGACACCAATGCAGCAGGCACCGTACAAGTCCAGGCTGGCGTTGGCTCTGTAAAAGCAAAGTTGTGATGTATTCAGGTAGTTGATGTGGTGTTTTCTTACCAGTAATGAGGGATCAGTTTTCTCCGCGGGCTCTAATGATTCATTTATACCCGAAACCGAATGGGAAAAGCGCAATTGATGAAAATTCCACTTGTCATTTTATCACAGGTCGCACAATTTTGGGGCTAGTCTCATAGATTTGGACGTACATGCAAAACTTGCACTGTGTTAGCTACTCCGGAAGAAGTGTCTTTTCTCGTCCACTGGGCTATCCATCTCGCTTACTATCTTGTAATCAGGCCACCAATCTACCCTACCCACTCATATCATGCAGGCACATATGCTTGGAGTTAGAATCAGGCAGATCTATGAATACGGCCCCATTATCAGCCTTACTTATTGGCTAAATTGTTTCGAGCTCGCATGGGAATTATCATAAACGACTCCAGCCCACCACGTCTGGCCTATCTTCGTCTTCACTGTCCCACAACACAACAATGGAAGAAGTAGACGTGGTCGTCATCGGCGCAAGCATCAATGGCCTCACAGCTGCGCATACTTACCATCGCTTGCATCCCTCAGCTAAACTCCTCATCCTCGACTCTGCGCCCTCCATTGGCGGACCATGGGCCCCGGAGCGCGTTTTCCCAGGCCTAAAAACTAACAATCTATGGGGCATGTACGAGCATCCTGATTTTCCCATGCACCAAAAGCGCTTCGGCGTGAAGCGAGGGGCGCATATTGATGCGCCTAAAATGTACGAGTACCTCTGTGCGTTTGCAGAGTGGGCGGATATCAACCAATTTATCCGTCTGAATACGAGCGTCGAGGTACTCGAGCAAGAGCAGGGCGATGAAGAAAAGAGTTGGATATTGCATTGTGTGTCGTCAGCCTCGGCCGAAAAGAAAGAGACGGTGATACGAGCCCAGAAGGTCATTGTAGCAACAGGAAATACGAGCAAGCCCTTGCTCCCAACATACCCTATGTCGCCGACGTTCTCCTCGCCTGTCGTGCACACTCGGGATTTCCCAGCTCACTTTGCGGAAATCGTGAGACCGCAGACGCACACTGTGGTTGTGGGGTCCGGGAAATCAGCTTGGGATGTAGCCTACGCGTGTGCGACGCAGCCTTCTTCCTCAGCAACGCTCTTGATCCGACCAGGTGGGAATGGCCCCGTGTGGATGACACCCAGCCACGTGACGCCATTTGGAATGTGGTTGGAGAAACTGGTGCATACGCGGTTCTTCGGCTTCATGTCGCCTTGTCCGTGGGCAACGACAACGGGGGTAGAAGGCTGGCTGCGCTGGTTTTTGCACAAGACGTGGTTTGGCAGGAAGATCGTAGCAGGGTTCTGGTATGTACTTAGTGAAGACGCAGTTTCACTCAATAAACTCGACGCCCATCCCGAGACGAAGAAGCTGCGGCCCTGGAGAAGCGCCTTTGAAGTCGGAAATGCATTATCCATTCACAACTACCCCACCAGCTTCTTCGACCTCGTCCGCAACGGAAGAATCAACATCGTATTCGACGACGTCGCTGCTCTAAAGGACACCAACACCATCCACCTCAAATCCGGCACCACGCTTACTGCCAACGCCCTCGTCTGCGCCACAGGCTGGCAAAAAGCCCACACCTTCCGTTTCAACCCCACCTCCCTCGAACACGATCTCGGCCTGCCATGCCCTCCCACCCCCTCAGACCACCCCTTAATCACCGCATCCGAAACCACTCTCTTCACCGACTTCCCCTACCTAACCCAACGAAACGTAAATCGATCAGGCCACCCCGACCCCTTGCTGCGTGCTACACCGCAACCCCGTAATCTACAAACGCAACCATACCGTCTCTACCGCTTCATCGCACCGCCCCGTTCCCTCGCCCACCCCACCATCGCCTTCGCAGGCGCCGTCCACTGCCTCGGCACTTTTCCCTGCGCCTACATCCAATCCCTCTGGATCACTTCCTACTTGGACGGCACACTTGCATCCGCGCCCTCACCCTCCGAGCAAGACAGCGTGTTGAAAGAGGTGTATCGGAATACTCAGTACGGTGTGTATCGGGGCGCGATGAGTTATGGGTACATGTTGCCGGATCTGGTGTTTGATACTTTGCCTTATTTTGATGTTTTGCTCGCGGATTTGGGGTTGGTGGCGAGAAGGAAGGGAGGGGGGGTTAGGGAGTGGGTGGAAGGGTATGGGCCCGAAGATTATCGGGGGTTGTTGGACGAGGTGGAGGTGAGGAGGAGGAGGCGGGGGGAGGGTGTATGAGTGTATATTTTCTTTTACTTAATGGATGACTACATTATTTTAAATCCGGACCAATGTGATTGCTAGGTCAATCCCATGTGGGTGGTGGAGTTTGCTTTTGTCTTCGCTTGAAAGACATCGTGGGTTGAGGAGGTAATCATGTGCACACAGTTTTGTTTCAAAATAGCGAAAAGCGTGTGTGTGTGTGTGTGTGTGGGACTTGTTGACCGTGATACCACCAGGCAACCAATTCCCCTCGTACGATGTAACTATTCCTAGAAACCATTACGCAATTTCATGAAAACCCCCAGTGTCAGAATCACCGCTTCGCTCACACTGGCAACGCCTCCTTCTCCGCAAGCCTCCTCAGAACCATCCAGTGCACCAAATCTCTTGCCGCAAGTGCATCCTCAAAGCTATCATGTCCCTTGTTGCCTTGCGTCTGAATATCCCTGTTGATATACTTCTTCATCAACGTCTTGAGCGCCAAGTCGCCGGTTCCCTTGGTTCTCTTCTGCTTTGGCTGAGATGCTATTTGTGGAGATAGTTCTAGGTCTTGGATTTGCTCAGCTAGATCATCTGCTGAGGTTTCTGTAGTTACTGCGGCGGCGGCTGCTACTTCCGCCGCCTCCTTATCGGCCTTTTTCTTTGCTTGCACAATCCTGTGTTCAACCATATACGAGTCAATCACAGTTGGATGGATCCATTTCAGCACTCTTAGGTCATTGTTCAGACCGTGGCCGACCAACGCAGTATGTGGGCCGACAAATCTCCATAGTGCTTCTCTCGCGCCGGCCTTGCCCCTCAAAGAAGTCTTTTTCCTCTTGGCTTCGTTCAGCTGCAGAAATGTGACTCCAGAGAACTTTGTGTTGAGGTGTAGCATATGTTGGTCAGGCTGAACAAGGTTGTTGATGAGGACTTCGCCAGTCAGGTAATCAATGGCGGTCAGGCGAATGAGTTCACTATCTCCCGAGATGGCGGTTCCCATTTCGCAGTCAATAGCGACAGCAGCGCGGAATGACAGGCCTGCTGGATGGCATGTCGGCGTATAGTGGTATTGGTGTACACGGAGGAGTTCTCCAGGTGCATAGTTGCGTAATTCATGCACATGACTGTGGACGCAGGGCTTAGCTTCATATACAGGGACATCACAACAAGTGAAGCACTGGATGCGATTAGTGACGAGCTTCATCTCTTTGCCAATGATGCTTTTACCCTTGTAGCCCGTTCCATGGTCCCTGGGTGGTAGCTGCACTCTACTGCGCATTCTGTTGAATCATATCTACCTTTTCCCTTTGGTATCAGGATTGTGGGGAATGGGTCCCAGGACCTCTTTGGTGGGGGCGGAATTGGGTTGGCGCGCCGTAATTTTTGCTGCCTTCTTAGATCCTTTGTGAGATTGAACATTGCTGGGATTCGATTAGCAGCGTCAATGCATACCTCCAGTAACACGCAAGTGAGGTTTCTGGCACGTACTCTGGTTGCAGTCTTTGCATCTGGCTTTTCCTTTAAGGTCCGCCATTGTAAGCGGCTCCATAACGAAGCCATGTTTTCTCATCGTCTCTTCAGATTCCAGGAGGCTGAACAACTCAGCTGGGTAGTCGTCGCCGGGTGGGCACTCTAATGGCAGAGCTGGAGGCCCTTCATATGGTTCTGGAGGAGGTGGGCCAGATGGGCGTTGTTGATGGTTATGGGCCATGGTGGTGATTCTTGCGTTGCAGCCTTGCTCTGAGGATCAAGGCAAGAGATACGAGGCTCTTATAGGTGAACTCGCTTGGGCGTGCTAGTGATGCGCAGGAGGCGTTGATGTTAGTGGGAGATCGCCCTTTGGTAAGAATGTGTAAACGTCACACGTGACACAAAAGCAGTTAGTTGGGCAATGATCAACCCCAGGGATTACACCCTGACAGAGCCTTGCCACTAAGTAGCAAGTGATGCGAACGAACACTAGGGACAGATGATAGTGGTTGATGCAAGGAGAGGTGTCTTTGAGAGTGAGAATCTCTGCAAGGCTGAGGAATGAAGGATGAGGTCTCATTAGTGAAAGCGCTAAGCTACCCCAGCCTGTCTCACCTGATTAGCGCTTCAGCCCAACGTCCAACAGCTGAAGACGATGAAGCAAAGCAGTCAGTTTGCCCGTCTTCTACAATTGTCAGCAAACCTTCAAAATCACTTGGGCACGACACCTTGGCGTAGGCACGGTCTTCTTCTAGGTAGTATTCTCTCCTTCCATTTCAGGGGAAAACAACGGTTGCATATTCCACATGGCACCCTTGCTGTAATTCCTTCTTGCACAAAAAAGAATACATATAACTATCCGTTTCTCCATCCAAATTGAAATGCACGCTTTGCCCTTTCAAAAACACACTAGGGGTATTGTATTAATAATCATTCAACATCAAGAATCAAAAAAGTTCGTTAGCTCGTCATCTAAATCTTCAACTCATCAAGCTTAGCCTCCAGCTCACAGACCTCTTCCTTCGCTTTAGTGCCCTTCCTCTCCCTGTACTCCTTGGCCACCGCTTCCATGACCTTGCCCATCTGCGTATCCCTACCCTCTGCCTCAAGCTCCTTTTTGACCCTCGCAAAGTTTGCCTTGACAAAGACCTGGTACTCGCTTTTCTCCCTCTTGCCGTCTTGGCCTACAGCTGCTGCACCAGCACCAGCACCACGAGGCTTGGGTTTGGTCTGCGCAAGCCTTCCCTTGCACTTTCCGCATGAGTGACGTGTTGGGTCTACAGACTTTGAGTGGCGCTTGAACTCATAGCCGCACGCAATGCACTCCCAGACGTACTTGTATTCAATCTGGTACGAGTGCTTGGTCGTGACTTCTACGCCCTTGCTCGCCCCAAATGCGGCGGTTGCCTTACGGCCCCATGACTTGAACTCCGCTCCATGAGGATTGTTGCGCACTTCGCTAATCATAAAGGTGGTCAAATGGCAAAATTCATGCGCCAGTACGTTGTAGAGACGTTCTT
Source organism: Bipolaris victoriae FI3 (assembly GCF_000527765.1). NCBI lineage: Eukaryota > Fungi > Ascomycota > Dothideomycetes > Pleosporales > Pleosporaceae > Bipolaris > Bipolaris victoriae. Next base: position 18,445 of record NW_014575246.1, read on the forward strand.
CATCGTCAATGACCTTCTCTGCAAGCTCGATGGAGCAGTGGTGTCGGATCTCAGTGCGGGTGTCTGCCGATAGCGGGCCGGTGCGGACGCGAATCTGCTCTCTACGCCAATTCGCTCGGCCGGCTGTTGTTTTGAGTGTCTTGGACCAGACTAATTTTATGCCACCTGTCGATTTCGATAGTTCCTGGATGCGACCTGAAGCAATGGTGGTGTCGAGCTCTACCAAGAACGCTTCCGCAATGCTATGCTTCATCTCGGAAAACGCCTTGCGCTGTTCACGGATTTGCTTCACTGTCGGCGGTGCATCGACGTCGGGCGTCTTTGGCTTGGCTGTGCGACGTTTGGCAAGCTTCTTCTTAGGACTTTCGATGGGGCTTTCATAGCTTTCGTCACTGCTGTCATCCAGAGCAACCCCCTCCATCATCTTCACAATATCTTCGCGCCATTTCTGCTTCTTGGGCGAAACAATTGCCTTGGCTTGTGAGTGATGATCAGTCCATTCATTGACTGCTGCAGGATTCCAAAATGCATCGAGACTGGGTCTTCCATCTATATCAGCAGCTTTGGGAATTGCGAGCTTCTTCTTGGATGGAGAGACAAGCTTGGAAGGGCTCGCTGGTGCCAGGGGTGGTGTTCCTGGACGTTCAATAGGCGGGGCTTTGCAAGGTGAACGCTTTTTGGTAGGTGTTGGTGAGTAGGTAAGGATTGCAAAGGCCCCGTTCGAGGCGGAGCTTGTAGGACGTGATGATGCTGCGAAAGAACTTGACCGTGCGTGGGTGGGCTGTTGGAGAATGAAAGACTCCGGGGCCTCAGGTGAGTCGGTCATGTCAATGACGTCCTGCGCCCAATTCGATATTGTGCTGTGTCCTTTGCGATCTGGGGGCCGCATGGAGACCAGATCAGCTGGTTGTTGGGTAGGTACGGTGACTGGTTTCAGGTCTGGGATCTTGAAAGTTGGCGAACGAAACTCATTGACTAGCCGTGGAGGGCTGGCTTCACTTTCGTCGTCTTCACTATCTGAGACTACCCGTCGGGTCTGGGGTTGTCGCCGCCTAGTTTGAGCTGTCATGACGGGTTCTTCGTCTTCATCATCGTCATCGCTGATTTCGATAACTGGTTCGGCAGCCTCTTCTTGCATTTCAACATCCTCTTCGCCGCATAGAATGCTGGTCTCGGCCTCTTCTTCTGCCTCTTCAGCTTCTGCTTCCAACTCCTCTGCTTTCTTCAAGGGACTCTTGCTCCCTGGTCGTCGAGCAGCTTGCTGGACTTCTGCCTCTCCAAGAACATCAATCCTGCTCTTCTGTCCTTGTTTGTTCACCACGCTCCTTGCCAGGCTTGTGGCATACCGTAGTCGGTTCCTCTTCTCTAAGTCTGTATCCATCGTGCCACTGCGCTCTCTGCGCTCTCTTTGCTTTCTTTCCGGACTCGCTAAGCTCTCGTCACTCAGCTTTCGAAGCAGGCGACTGTTGCTCTCGACTGGTCGCAGGACTCGTTGCTTGCGCGGGGACAGTATGTCTTTGGGTAGGGTTGATTTTGCTGTGTGAAACGAATTTTCGATATCTTGCGATAGGCTGGCATCGCGCAATGCGCGCTTTGATGCTTTTGGTACGAGCATCGAGCTATCATCTTCCTCGAAAGAGGCGTACCTCAAGGTAGCCTTCCGGGGACTCATTCGTGTCGCGCTCGCCTCCGCTTGGGGCATAAAGATGGTGGGTTCATTTGGACTAGGTTTGCGTAGGCGTGCCATGTTTGCGGTATTCAGGTGGCGAATGTTGATAGAGATATCCAAAGTGCTGTGTTTGCAATTGGCTCAAGAATGTTGTTGTCGCATTGGTGGTCGGCTGTTGGAACTCTTGTCGATAATGTTTGTCATTGCCCGTTGTCCCGGCGACTAGCGGGGAACACGGACGCCGCAACCGTCAGGCCCCATTTGCGGCACAGGCCCGGAAAGGGCTGAAATGGATGTTCAAAGACGACAACACTCAGCAGACCACGTTACAGAAATTTGCTAAAGTCAAAAAATGTTCAAATACTTCTGCATCTTTAAAATCACAATTGCATACACCTGTTGTAATAACAAAAAATCATTCATACATTGCATGCTAACCGTCACAAGTACAAGTAAACCTATCCTCATTGAGCCTAGTAACCCGACAACGAAAGCTCCAAATGCGGCCATTCGTACAGTCGTTCAGCCCTCTCATGGTTATCCATCTTCCTCAGAGGCGGACTTCTTTTGTCCCGCTCGCTAGGCTTTCGGGGGACGTTCCGTCCTGCTGTATTTGCATCCCCAGTGGTGATTTTGTGGTGGTCCTGATTTTCATCTGAGCATTTACTGCTGGGAGTTCTTGGCCATGGTGTTAAGAGCGCTACCGTTCTTGAACCACTCAATCTGGCCCTCGTTGAAGGTGTGGGAGAGCTTGACCTCGAAAGGCTTGCTGCCATCGGCAGGGTGAACGGTCATGGTGAGGGGCTTGCCAGGGGCGAGCTCGGTGGAGGCCAAGTCAACACGGTCGTTGGGGCCAATCTTGTCATAGTCGGCAGGGTCAGAGAAGGTAAGAGGAAGCATACCCTGCTTCTTCAAGTTGGTCTCGTGGATACGAGCGAAGGAACGGGTGATGATGGCGGCACCACCCAAGTGCCTGGGCTCAAGGGCAGCGTGCTCACGGGAAGAACCCTCGCCGTAGTTCCAGTCACCAATGACAACCCATGGGATGCCGTTCTTCTTGTAGTCACGGGCAACATCGGGGACCGCGCCGTACTCGCCGGTGAGGGCGTTCTTGACCTTGTTGGCCTCGCCGTTCTCAGCGTTGATGGCACCAATCAACATGTTGTTGGAGATGTTGTCCAAGTGTCCACGGTACTTCAACCAGGGACCGGCCATGGAGATGTGGTCAGTGGTAGTCTTGCCCTGGCACTTGATGAGAATGGGTAGGTTCTTAGCGTCCTTTCCGTCCCAAGCAGAGAAGGGAGAAAGGAGCTGGAGACGGTCAGAGGTGGGAGACACGGCAACCTGGACGGAAGCACGGTCCTCGGGAGGAGCCTGGTAGGTGTCCCGGCCAGGGTCGTAACCGCTGGTGGGAAGACCCAAACCGGTGGGCTCCTTGAGCTTGAACTCCTTGCCGTCAGCTCCCTTCAGGGAATCTGTGAGAGGGTTGAATTTCAAAGTTCCAGCAATGGTCATGGCGACGACGAGGTCAGGAGAGGTGACGAAGGAGTGGGTGGCGGGGTTGGCGTCGTTGCGGCCAGTGAAGTTACGGTTGTACGAAGAGATGATGGAGTTGGCCTCGCCTAAGGCAGGTTAGCAGATGTGCAGCATAAGATGTGTGTAGTACATACCCTTCTTGACGTCCTTACGGTCCCACTGTGTAACGGTTAGTACATGCTGCTGTATAATGGAAATGAACGTGAGTAACTTACCTGACCAATGCAGGGACCGCAAGCGTTTGCGAGAACCATACCACCAAACTCCTCAAAGGTCTTGAGCTGACCATCGCGCTCAATGGTAGCGCGAATCTGCTCGGAACCAGGGGTGACAGTGAAGAGAGACTTGGCCTTGAGACCGTGGGACATGGCGTCCTCGGCGATGGAGGCAGCGCGGGTCATGTCTTCGTACGAAGAGTTGGTGCAAGAACCAATGAGACCGACCTTGAGCTCTTCGGGCCACTTGTTGGCCTCGACAGCCTCCTTGAACTTGCTGATGGGTGTAGCTAGATCGGGTGTGAAGGGACCGTTGATGTGAGGCTCAAGCTCGGAAAGGTTGATCTCGATGAGCTGGTCGTATTCGGCACCCTCATCCTCGCGGAGCTCCTTGGCGTAGTCGCGGGCAAAGTCACCAATTTGGCTACGCTTGGTAGCGGCGAGGTAGTCGTACATGCGGTCGTTGAAGGGGAAGACCGAGGTGGTAGCACCAATCTCGGCACCCATGTTACAGATGGTAGCCATACCAGTGCACGACAGGCTCTCGGTACCGGGTCCGTGGTATTCGACAATGGCACCGGTTCCACCCTTGACAGTCAGGATACCGGCGACCTTGAGGATAATGTCTGTGGTTGACGTTAGCGCGTGTTACCCCACTTGCAGTAAACAATGGCGAGTACGTACCCTTGGGAGCAGTCCAGCCAGAAAGCTTGCCAGTCAGCTTGACACCAATAACCTTGGGAGCCTTGAGTTCCCAGGGAAGACCGGCCATGACGTCGACAGCGTCGGCACCACCAACACCAATAGCGGCCATACCGAGACCACCAGCGTTGGGAGTGTGAGAGTCAGTACCGATGAGGAGAGCACCAGGGAAAGCGTAGTTCTCGAGCACAATCTGGTGGATGATACCAGAGCCGGGCTTCCAGAAACCAATGTTGTACTTTGCGCAAGAGGTGGACAAGAAGTTGTAGACCTCCTTGTTGATCTCGTTGGCGCGGGCCAAATCCTGCTCACCACCGACCTGGGCCTCGATGAGATGGTCGCAGTGGACGGTGGTAGGGGTAGCAACGGAGGGCATTCCAGCCGACATGAACTGGAGGATGGCCATCTGAGCAGTGGCATCCTGGCAAGCTACACGGTCGGGACGGAGCTTGAGGTAGCTGACACCACGCTCAATGTCTTGACCGTGAGGGTCGTCCAAGTGCGAGTAGAGAATCTTCTCGGCAAAGGTGAGAGGGCGGTTGAGACGAGAGCGGACAATGCCCAGGTTCTCGCTCATCTTCTGGTAGTTGATGTAGTGGCCCTTTTCCCAGTTGGTCATCTCGACCTTGCGGGAGAGGGCAGCATCGCTGACGGTGGCCAATTGCCTGCGCGAAGCAAGGCTCTGGCCCATGCGGCCGAGCCTCGAGAACTTCTGCATGGTGAAGATTGCAGAGGAGGGTGTGGAGGGAAGAGTGATGGAGGGAGCGGAGGAAAAGAAGGCCAGAAAGCTGGCGCAAGTTGGGCGATAACTAATAGCGATCACGAGCAGTGTGATTGGCTCGTTTAGCCCCAGCTGGGTGCGGAATACCTCGGCGCCAGAGCAAAAACAGGACGGCAGCTGCTTTCCCGCTGGGCCGTTTCACGTGCAAGGATGGTGGAGGACGAGGAGGGAATTATGGAGCCTGGAGCGTCTAGTCTGGTGTGCGACCTGGTGATTTATTGGGCCCTCGTTGGTGTGCGGCGACGGCGACGGCGACGGCGACGGCGACAATTGCAGCGACAAGGCGTGCGGGAGAGGGAGGGCGTTCACTCAGACGTCATATCCGGCGCCGGCAAAGCGACCCCGCGCCCAATTCTCGAGGCGCTGATTGGCGTCTGGCCATGGCACCACATGCGACGACGGCACAGAGCCATGCTGGAGCGCGACATTTCCGGGCCAACACTTTCACCCCCAGGCCTGCACACGCAGCAAATTTGGCTTTTGGCGCAACTGTAGCATTTGCCTGCCCCGCATCCGGCATAGCGCCACAGGACTTTCTGACCTGCAGACTCCCGCACGGGCCCCGCGCCGCTCCAGTCCCCACACTACCAACTCTGCCCATAGCCGACACCCATTCCCTAACGGATAACCGACGGCCGCGGATAAGCACTGCTCTGCACACAGCAACTATACCACACACACGCACCATGCCAGCCATACGCGGACAGGACTCGAAGAAAAAGACTCGCCGCCATACCCGCGACCTCGATCAGATCCACGCCGACCTGCGCGACGAAAAGCATCTCGCCGCCTTCAAGAATGAGAAGCCCATAGAGGACCTGCCCGGCCTGGGCCAGTACTACTGCAAGGAATGCGCAAAGTTTTTTGAGAGCGACGCCAACCTCGGCGCGCATCAGAAGGGCAAGGTGCATAAGCGGAGGTGAGACGCTTTGCTGAATATGCCGACATCGAGGCTGACAAGTCCAAGGGTCAAGCAATTGCGCGAAGAGCCATATTCGCAAAAAGAAGCAGAGGCGGCCATTGGCCTCACCACCAACAACGGAACCCGCACAACCGCTCCAGCAGCGCCCATGGAGGTCGATCAGGTCGCATCCGCTTGAGCATACTCATATCTAGCTCGCCGTCGAAACAGACGAGGTTGAAGGACACAGGTGGCGGTGGTGGTGGTCTACGAGCGTTAAAACGCCACGATACCAGGGAGACGGAATGCATTGCATGGCGTTCAAAATTGGGAAATGGAATATAGAGGGGGTCAAAAGTTTACACGATACCCCAAGTTTCAATAACACGCAAAGTTTCGCACTGGTGTTTGCAATTGCGACAATTGCACTGCTACTTAGTGCACGTGAAAGTTTGGTTTAAATTTTGTTCCTGCGAAACGCGAAGTCACATGTCCAAATTTTCCCTGATTTTCGTCCCACCATATCTGAGCTGAAAGCGTACAACTCAATGGCAAGCCATTGTCAGTGAAGACGCCACGGCCAGGCAGTCGCTGCGTCGACTGTAGGCAGGTAGGCATTCATGTTGGCGTGGTGCCTGAAAGCTGCCTGGTTAGTTACCTAAAACAGCCTTGTGCTCCCACCATCACCAACCAACACCAAACCCGTGACATAAAAAGCTAGTCATCACAACCCATATCCACAACATACAACCCCAGATCTCTACGGTTGAAGTATTACGAATTTGTCTCGTTTTATTACAGAATCCCGCCCTATAGAAAAAAAATCAGAAAGAGAAGAGTCATCAAAAAAACCACCCACAACCATGGACTTCAAATCCACCCCCCTCTACGGCGGCGCAATAACCGTCGACCTACCCTCCGACTACTCCGACGCCTCGTAAACTCCTCCTTACCCTCCCCTCTCATAAACCCCCTCATACTAACAGTTTCTAAGCCTAATCCGCCAAATCCCCTCACACCAAGAAGTTTACCTCCACAACACAGGCTACACCAGCATCGTCCTCGAAATTCTCGAGTACGTCGACAAACCATCCGACGAGGAAGCCCTGCAGTATCACTTCGCCGATCTGATCGATGGCACAGGGGATGCTACGACGATGGTTGCGCAGGCCAAGAGTGAGATGAAGAATTTGTACGTTTTTTTTCCTATTTACTGGTTTTTCTTTTTTAATTCTTTCTATATTTCAACACGCAATGGAAGCGCAAGAAGTCATGGGCGAAATAAAGTGAAATGGCTAACAAGAAAAAAAAAACAAAGACCACAAACCCCAATCCTAACCTTGACCTTCATCCAAACTCCCCCTCCTGCCCCCGCAGGAGCACCAGCCCGCAAAACACCAGAATACACATTTATCCAGCTTATCCTTGTGCGACTCAAGGATCAAGGTACAGACGTAAGCATCCTCCCTTTTCTCTTCTTCCTTCCTTCCTCCCTTCTATCCCTTTCTTCTCTTTTGAAATCGACTAACGTCAAGGGTACAAAAAAAAGATCATGATAACAATAAACTCTCCCCACTACCCAGGCGAATACACGCCTGCGGCTTCACCAAGCAGCGAAACGCAGCTTATGACCGAGGCCAAGGGGATCAAGGAGAAGGTGCTGGAGAGTTTTGCGATTAAAGAGTGGGGGTTGTTTGAGGGCTGAGTTTGGGTTACATCATCGAGGGTCTATGGGAGAATGGGAGGAAAGAAGATAGGCAAGGAAAGGAAGGGATGATGGGATATGTGGTATGGAGTAGATAGCTTGAATTAAATCCAGTGAATGAATACATAAATAAATGAATAAAGTAAGTTTACTACAACGCTTGGGATAGTTTGTCACCAGGCAGATTTTCCAAGTTCACATCAACAGTCACAGATAGTCTGGCATCTCGCTCAGCAGGAAAAGAAGAGGAGAAATAATGGTATATGAGCATAGCACTATATCCCCTCTCACCTTACGAGATCCTTTTCACAGATACGCCTATCCATCTATATCCCCCCCATTGTTTCATCATATGTACGCCATGATATTTAGTATAAACAAGCACCGCAAGAAGTAATCCTCACCACCTCCCACCACCACCACAACTCACTTATACCCATTCGCTCTATTCAACCGCCGCCGCATCTCCTCCCCCACCATTGTTGCCCTGTCATCCAAACCCATCACATCCCCTCTTAACCGTGATTCCTCACCAATCCCCCCACGTGACACACCCTTGGGTTGAGCAGCGAGAAAAGGCGAGGGAGGAAGATCCGCTAGTTTACCCGTAGGCTGGACATCTTGCATCAAGGCAGGGTCAACTGGCATGTCAAACGTATTCTGTTGTTGCTGCTGCTGCTGAGCGAATTGCTGATAGACATGAGCAGGGTGCTGTGGGCTTGCAATTGGTACCTGAGTAGAAGGCGAGTCAAGACCCGGTGGAGGAGGCTGAGAAGGAGAAAAGATAGTCGGCGGTGTGGGCGTCATGGTCTTTTGGGCAGTACTAAAAGCAGATGCTGATCGTGCTTCTGCGCGTGCCTGATTCTGACCTTGTCGCATGGCTGATAACCCTTTGTTCATCTCGCTACATTCCGGGCAGTTTCTGATGACCTGACTGACAGTCTCTTTGATGCGGACCCAATGATATAGCTCAGCAATGGCCGCAGTTGTCTTGTTGATCCCGCCGTGCTGCTTATGATGTATTTCCTGGGCAATTTCATACTGCTGCTTCGGATCGGCAATCACCTCCTTGCCCTTGAGCCACATTTTCTCCGGTTCATCGTCATTAGCCGGTGTCAGCTTGTAGTGGGTCGCTGCACTGCGGAGACGGCTCTTCTCTGCACGATCAGCGCCGTTGGGGTATTTCCCGTTTTTGAGATAGAAACGTATCTTGTCAAACCGCTCTTCTGACACAAATTCGTCATCTTGACCCAAGTCTCGTCCATAGATGATGGCATCGACGAGCTCACCAGGATACGACTTGAGATTACCACACCCCTTTACACGACCGATGCGCTTGAAGCCAAGAGCATCCCATATGCGACAAGAGGCGACGTTGGTCTCGTAAACAAGATTGAAGACGGAATAGGTGTAGCCCTGTGGTTGTTAGCGGCAGCATACAGACGGCACAATTGCGCAAAACATACCAACTTCGGGGCCCAGTCTAGGTACGTCTCACCCATCAGACGTCCGACACCACGATTTCGCGACGCATCTGTAACAAGAAAACCGCCGTTGCAGACATGGCTCGACCGGCCCGGGTAGTTTGGCTTGATGTAGAAGCTTCCGAGACACTCCCGTTCCCAGTCGCATCCTCTGCGGGCCATTTCGTGGAGCTGACGGCCATCCTGAATTTCGCCCAAAAGCATAATAGCACCGAAGACTCCGAACCAGTACGGGCCAAAGCTTTCGAGTGGTAATGGTTCAACCATAGGGTACGTGTCGCCTTTTTCAATTTCACGGCCAAGCTGATCGCATAGGTATGCGAGTAGCGTGAGAGGCACTTGGTTGGGCGCAGAAAAAGGTATGATTGTCGCAGTCGTAACACGGTCGCGCAGAATGACTTGACATGGCGCAATGCCTACGGGCAGAGGGCTGCCTGGTGGAGGATATGGAATGTCGCCCGAGGTGCGGTATACAACTGGTGCGCTGGGGTCATCCAGCATCGCAGGCATGGCGGGCGGGCAGGCGGGGTGAAGGGCGAGGGCCGTTGGAGCTCCCTGTCGCGCGCAATTAGCATTGTGGAAGGAGGTGAGAGAATCAAGTCCAATCGACGTGGTTGGGCCAGTCGCATCGTATGATGCTACTATATGAGCGGCATGAGTGGCACATTGGGGCCGTGTTGAGGGAGAAGTTGTCCACACCCACACAATGACGTGGATGGTGTAGGACCTACCTTGCAGTGCCTGACGAGGGGCCCTAAGGATGGCCAAAGGGCAGGATGAGAGATACTGCCGTGATGTGGTGCTCGCGCCGAGTGCCTGGCAGACCTGCGCTAGTAGCGCTCCTTGTGGCCAGCCAATCGGGGCCGTCTTGAGTACAGAGTGCTCTGGGACGGGGGACATGCATGGAGTACATTGATAGAACTGATTCATTCACGCAAGGCATCATTCATAAACCAAACAACAGCGGCAATTGTTTTAAAAAGCGATTGAATTGCGACATAACGCCGTGCAATGGTATAGCGTTGTTCTACCACCATGAACAATGCGACAACAAAACCAAACAGCCTTGTGGATATCAATGATAATTTATACAAATGAAAGAAAGCAAGATTTAATCTTTCGTTGCGGCGATACACATTCAAAAGGTATTATGTAGAGTAAGAGAAATGCAAACAGTCCTTCATTCACACGCACGCCCAACATCTTGATACAATTCCTTCCCCTCGGCGTATCAACCCCTCATCCAACCACTTAGTAGCCAGAGACCATCTGAGAGTACAGGAAGTTGCCTGCTTCATCAACATACTCAATGGTCTGTTTGCTGTAGCAGTAGCCAGGCTCTTGCCATGGCAGAGTTGGGTGGGAACCACCGTAGCTAGGGGAGCTGGGGTAGCTGGGATGGCTGGATCCAGGTGCAGTGGGCTTGTTGCCAGGGGTGTTAGGAGATTCGTGTCCAGGTCCGGTAGGCTGTGTGTATCCCGGCTCGCTGATGACTGGGATATCAAGAGGAGTGGGAGTGTAGGTGAAGGGCTTGCCAGCGGGGAGGTGCTCAGTGGCCTTGGGGAGGACAGTGTAAGGAGCGCTCAAGTCAGGAAGCTCGTTCTCAGAGGCGGCAGGCTTGGCCTTGTTGCACTTGACGTTGATGTGGAAGTTGGGAAGGGTCTCAGGGTCGAGCTCGCCGTTGACACCGACAACCTTGTAGTACAGGTTCTCCTTGAGGTAAGCTTCGATGTGCTCGGGAGTGAGAGACTCAAGTTCACCGGCAGCTTGCTTTCCTTGCAGACAAGTGGTCAAGGGGACAGAGCCTTCGGTCATGACGGGTTGAGAAGAGTTGGAACCACCGACCATCATACCACCGATAATACCATAGGAACCAACATAGTTGGAGGCTTGAGTGTAGTCGGTGGATGGGTCGTAAGCAGCCTCGCCATCATCGCTATCATCGCCACCGACAGAGATGCCGACGGAGACACCAGCAGTGCCAAGAGAGATGCTAGCAGAGAGGGTCGAGTTGGCCTTGATGGGGTAGGGAGCAGTCGAGTTGGCAGTGGAGTTGCTGCTAGGCTTGCCAACAAAGCAGTGAACAACATAGGATCCCTCAAGCGCGTACTTGTCGGCAGTGACGGAAAGGATAGTGTGGTACTCGCCTTCCTTGATGGGACGGCCAAGGTACTGGCCAGTCTCGGTGACATGGCCATCACGCTTGCTCATGGATCGGCCGTTTGCAGCGTAGAGCGAGTTGATGGAACGGACAACCTGGTCGTAAGAGTTGGAGCTAGTGTCGGGGTAGAAGTATCCAAGAGTGCGGGTCTCGTAGACGTCCTGCGAGGTGTAGTAGTTGCCGGCGGCGTCCTTGGTGAAGGGCTTCAGGGGAGTGTACGCGTTCTTGGGCTCGCCCTGGTTCCACTGGGCCATGGGGCGCATCACGTTACCGTTGGCGACGTAGGTGTTGGGGCTGATGATCTGGAGCATGGCGAGAAGACGATCGATGTTGCAGTGGTGGAGCCAGAAGAGAGGGTCGAAAGCAGCGACATCGAGGTAGGCCATGTGACCACCGCTCTCACCGCCAGAAATGCTGTGGATAAGGTCGTGGACAGACTCGATGCTGTCGACGCCGCCACCGCTGAGGGCAGTACGGACACCAATAGCAGCAGTGCTGGCAGCGCCCCAGTTGGGCTTGCTGGAGAAGAGAGCAAAGATACGGTCACGAATCGAAATGCGGGCAGAGCCAAAACGAGCGTTCAACTCGTTGTTGTTGCTGCGAGTAGGATTGGCGACAGGGCGGCGAAGCGTGACGGGCCAGCTGTTCCATGGGCCTCCGCCCATCTCAGAGGGAAGCGAGTTGCCCCAGCTGTAGCTGTAGAGAGGGTTGGCGATCCTAACAGAACCTTGGGGCTTGTTGACAGTGATGGTCTGGTCCCGGATGAGGGTTGGGACAGCAGGCGCGTTGCCTGGATCACGGGCGTAGTCAAAGTAGGGCATACGCAGAGTAGAGGCGATTTGTCGCAGACGACCCTGCTGGCTAGCAGGGAACTCCTGAATCACCTCAAGGACAGACTGGTACCAAGCTTGCTGTGGACAAAGTGTTAGTTGTGACAAGTTAGACTAGCAATGAAGAAGACGTACCTCGTAAGCGGCGAGGTAGGGCCTGTGCCATGAACCAAAGAGGGTCATGCCGTGGGGGCAGAAACCAGCGTTGTTGACCAGGGGGGATGGGAAGTTGTTCCAGGTGACAAAGGGACGGCCGTGGACACCGGAGACCTGGTAGTAGGAGAGGACGTCACGCTTGTCCTTTGCTATGAACCTCTCCATACCGAGAATGTACAGGTTCCAGGCTTCGGAGTCGCGGGCCAAGTCACGGATCTCGAGACGGGCGGCAGCAGAGCTTCCGCCATTGCAGTCTCCATTGGAAGCATAGCCGTTGCTGCAGACACCTTTGATGGGAATAGGGCCTCTGGACTGGCGCTTTTGGAGTTCTGCCTCAATCTCCTGGAGGTGACGCTTGATAAGGTCCTCGGAAGAGTGGCCGGCGAAAGCAGCATGGTTGTGATGGGCGCCATGCTGGAGCGCAACAGTGAACTGAAGAAGCGACAAGAAGGCAAAGACCATGGACATCATGCCCGCAGGCTTGCTGAAGTTGGCCATGATGAGAAGAAGGTGCTTTTTTTGAGTGCTTATACGTAAACGACGGAAAGGGCCGAGGGCCAGAACGAGGGACTGGTTTCCCGTGGAGGCGAAGAAACGGGAGCAGGAATTAAAATGGATGAAGCTAATGAGCGTAACGACCGATTGGAAGCGAAGCCAACAGGTCAAAGGGAAAAAGGAAGTTGCTGGTTAGAAACCTCGATGTCGAGAACAACGAGGAATCAGAGATGCGGCGTGGAGGGTAGACAAGGGGCGGGCGTGTGGCAGCATGATATATCGAGGCAGTCTTGTTTTTAGTCCATGCTTAAAAGGGCGAGGGACCCAGCTGTTGGTGGCCCATTTGGACGCCAGGCGCTCGAGGGGAGGGTGGATTCGTCGTATTCGTGGGTCATGACTGACGGGACGGGCGGTGATTGGCCAGGCCGGAGAATGGAGTGGATTGGGTGCATGGCCCCAGTTGGTCCCGAAACGACACACGACGACCGATCTGCACGGCCTGCCCCTGACTTGGCCGCAAGCGACGAGGCGGCACGCGCGCCAGGGCCATGGGAGGCCGTTGGCTGCTGGCGACTGGGGACGCAGGGGTTGTGGTGCTGAGATTTGCGTGTGTGTATTGTCGTCACGCTGCCGTGGCCCCAAGCGCCCGTCGTCTGATGCCGCGAGATGCAGCCGACGGCATGGCTGATGTAATGAGAGGATCTAGGGTTTTGTTCGATTGCTAGTAGCACAGTGGCGTCAATGGGGGGATGGATGGATGAATGGACGGATGGAGGTCAAGGTGAAGGAGAGGAGGAGTGGGCGGCGGCAGAGGGGCGAGTCAGGCAGGGCGGGCTGCTGCACAGCCACGCCACCACCACGGCCACGACGAGAATGGCAATGGCTCAATTCACCCACTCAGGCACGCCCCCATTGCAGCCCCGACGCCCGTCCCAATCATGCCTTAGTCATGCACGCCGAATCAAAATCGTTCGTCAGTGCACCTCCCCCAGAAGCACATGTCATGCCATGTCCACGCCATAGCATTATGCACTCCCTCCTATACTTTACCCATACGATGCTACACTACACTACACTATTCGTCCAAATACTGAACTACCTACTACACCACTTACGCCCACCCCCCCCTTCTTCTCGTTCCCACTCACTCTTCCCATACCCACCCATCGCTAGTTGCGCCCGTCTTTTCCAGAAGCGACCCACACCCCGTTTCACCATGTTTCTTCCATCTGCCTCCACCCGTCGCCCCCGATACCAACTTCCCTTTGGTCCCTTGTTGCAGTTTCACCAGTGCTATTTTTTGCACATCATCAAGGCTTGGTCTTGTTCAAGCTTTTCGCATCTCCATGTGGCCGAGTGCCTCTATCGATATAATTAGTGGTCGCATGCACTCCTCAACAACCATGCCCATGCCCATCTGCCGCCGCCTTTCCCGCATGGTGCCCATGTCTCGATACATGCCATCTGTGTCCGATGTACCAAGTACATACTGCGTACATACACACGTACACACACTCTCTCCAACCTTGTTCCATCTATGACGCCTGAGGTCCCAGCCCGGCTATCTCGGTCCGCTTACTACCGTGTGTGGTTGGCCAGGTCGTTCAACGCGCGTTGCGCTATGCAATGACATAAAGTATTGCGTCGTCTCTGTTCGCGGTACCCACTCGCAGTGCTATTCCTCATTTACCATCCTTCGCTACGGCAGGTCGCCACTGTCTGCACACATCCGCGTCCGCCATGCTCGTTTCCCTCGAGATAACCATCTACCTACAAGCCACTACTACTATGCTAACCACACACTGCGACTTCTACAAGCCCCCTAGAACGCATTCCCGTCGTCAAAAAGCAAGCACGTCTAGATCTGCTGCGCCAGTCTTGGACTTTATTGGACAAGTCTCCAAGAGCAGAAAAAGACGTTACCATTACTGCCATCGCTCCCCTTGGCTCTCCTCAACGGCGACTTTTCTGAGCAATAGAATTCAGCCTTAAACTTGTGCAACCCCAACGGCTATCTCGCTCAAGTGAAAACCCCTCCGCCAAGATGCTATAGGTAACCCAGACATTATCATCAACTTTGCCATGCTCCCATGTCACCTTCCCAGAATTGAGTCGACAGATCCTCATATCGGTGGTGCACGGTACCTTTTTTGTTGCCCAGTGCCGCTACGACTATCGCGGATGTCGGGTCTAGTCCCAATATGGACGCAGCTCAAGACCACGCACCCTCGGCTCGTCCTCACCTAGTTTCAATCCTCGCGTTTCACATTGCACAAACTAACCTCCTAGTCGTCACGCCTACCATGGAATTTACCTATTTTAGCTTCTGACTACAAAACTTTGATGCCACAGGCCCCCCGGCTCTGCTACCTAGCAATAATCATTGCGTGCAGCTAAGCAACGGAGCGGCTTTCCGGTAGGTCGGGTGCACAGGGGACGACGCCATCTATTTAGCCCATTGCAGATGCAAGCCCTCGTCCTAGGATACGAGCCCGTCGGCAAATGCTTCCCAACCCTCGCCCGCTTCCTTGATATTGGACTCCATGTTTTTGAATGCTGACATGCACGTCAGCTTACGTTTGGTGGTCCGAAATACCTCGTAAGGCCGGCGGGTACTTGGCAAACGCGTGATGGAATTCCGTCTTACGCCCAAGTTGTTGGCTAGCCTAGAACCACACTAGCCCGTAAACAGCTTTCAGCTCAATATATTATTCCAGCCAAAACGCCTCTGTGTAGATTGTCCCTCTACCAGCGTACCGCCAAGTGGACCAATCTAGTCATGCCGAGATGCTCTAGTCTCGTCGTGCAAATCACACACCTACTGTGTATACGAGAGATGAAATCACTGGTCTAGGAAGGGGCCTGGACATGCTCCCAATTTAGCATCTTGGCTACTAAATGAAGTCGAATGCAAGGATGCTGTTACACACTCTCTTGCCGCGTACGGCGTATATAGTCGAGCGGTCTAGCCACATCCATGAACCAGACATGTACATTTCCTATAGAACCTCCGCATCCAGCCGAGAAGCCAATCAAAACCTGCATTTTGAGAATAGCCTGCGTTCACATACTGAACCTGGAAAATATTTCACGCAAAAGTGTAGTTCACTGGTATGCCCTTGAACCCCAGCATGTTATATCATCGCCATGGCCTCACTTTCCGACCCTTCCCAAAGAAAAAAGATACGAACAGAGCCGTATACATAAGCTCATTCACCCCCCATGACCCTAATATCGCTAGCAATGCAGCTTCAACCCGCACACTCACTAGCCCACCCAGCTCCAAGCCGCATACACAGCACAACACACCTTACTCCATACCCCCCTTCCCTTCCAGCCACACCCACAACCATACCCACAGCCACCTCCTCTCCCCCTTCTCATCCCCCAGCTCCCGGGACCCCAAGCCACGACACCAGCCAAGCACGGCACAAAATGCCAAGCAGGGGGGGTGCCAAGCAGGAATAGGGAGAGTGAGAGTGACATCGAGATCATAAGCCTGAGTGACATTTCGAAATGATTTATTTGTTTTTTTTTATCAAAAAAAATTATCCATATGAGATGTACACGTGATCTCGAAAGACATGGGAAAGAAAAGTGAAAGATGGGGCTTTAGCTTCATTAATTAACCTGAACGAAAAAAAAGAAATAGGTAGAATGAACGTATATATGCAGTAGCATCTCCCCAATAACATATACCCAGCAACAAAGGAAAATAGTTTCAAAGTGAAAGATGGATCCTTTTTTTTTTGAGAAGAGAGATAAGAAAATAAAGGCGGAGAAAGTGGGTATATAACCAATGGACACCAACAACAACAGCAACATCAAGAACCAAAAAACATGTCGATACATATATTTCTCCTTCTTCTTCTTCTTCTTCTTCTTCTCCTCTCCTGCCTTTCCCACACATCTTGCCTGCACAAGAAAAAAAATAACAACGTCTACTGAAAAGCCCCCCTAATCTTCGCATACAGCTCTGTATCCAAGAAATTATAATTTGGATCCGAAAAGCAAAACGGAGCCCGCAACAAAGTCTCCGCCGTCGGTCGTTCCATGGGATCGATAGTAAAGCAATCGTACATGAAACTTAGACCCTCGACGCCAATCACGCGGCTGACATCTTCGGGGATGGGGGGTGCCTGATTGAGGCTACCGAGCTTGTAAATAGCGCCGATGGCTTCTTCCTTGGACCAAGGACGTTTACCCGCAAACATTTCGAGCACCACGCAGCCGAGGGACCAGATGTCCACTTTGGCCGAGTAGCCCTGGCCCTGCGAGCGGATCACTTCGGGCGCCATCCAAAAGACGGAGCCTTGCATGCTATTTGTTACGTCGTTGCCGTAAATGTTGTCGGTCTTCTTGGAAATACCGAAATCAGAAATTTTGCATGTGCCGTCAAGATCGAGGAGAATGTTGTCGGCTTTGAGGTCGCGGTGCAGAATACCTTCGCGATGTAGGTACGAGAGACCCAGTAACGTCTGCCTGGTAAGAGATGAAACAACACTTTCTTCAAACTTGCCGTGCTTGCGGATGCACGATCCTACCGAGCCACCAGAAATGTACTCGAGGAAAATGGAAATGCTGTATTCCTTGCGTTCGCAACCAAGATACTGCACAATATTGGGATGATCCAAATGCTGCATGGTGTCAATCTCCTGATCCAGACTCTTGACCAATTCCTTAATCTTGTCCTTGTCCGAGCCGGCCGCTTTGGCATTGACCTCTACTTGCTTGACAGCAATCAATTCACCAGTCGTGATGTTCATACCCAGGTACACACGACCAAACGTGCCCTTGCCAATCAGCTGTCCCTTCATCCATTTGAACGTTGGCTGGCGTGACGGCATGCTGGATAGATGATCTTGGGGTATCGTCTCCATAACAAGACGCGATCCACGCTGTGGTCGAACTTGTTCCGTCCTCGCGTTGAACATCTTGGTAGATTTTCTCCTGATTATGTCACCACCATTGCGTAACGTAGCAACGCGTGATGGCCCTGGTCCGGCGGGTACATGGCCTGGCAAGTGTCTGTTCTCTAGTGGCTGATACTGCGACTTGACGACTTCACGAATAGACTTTGTGCGTCCCAAGCCAGCGCCTGACTTGCGCATGTTGCGCTGTGCAATCGACTGCAATCCAGCACCACCTCGGTGGAGAGTTGGATTCGAAGGAGTGGGGTCGGCTGGCAAAGGCTTGTTGTTTTCTGGTATGAACTCTGTGGACCCATCCGTCTCGGCCTCCTCAAGCATAGGCTGATCGAGATTGACGTTGGGAAAGAGCTCATCAAGATGGTCCACAAGGGTTTCAGCCGGTGGACGGTTAGCCCAAACATCACTGGCAAATGATTCACGGCGTGAAAACTTGTTCGTGTCGTCTGGCGAGTCGGTCCATGTTGTTGATGCGGCCGACTCAGGATGCCAATCGCTGGCCTGAGATTCGTGATCGCCCATTGCGCTTGGTTCTGCTGATTTTTCAGTCACCTGGGCTAGTGAGTTCTTTGATCTTTGCGTTTTGAGTCGGAGGTTCGGTCTCCGGCTACGAGAGTTGATTCTAGTAATAGGTGCGTCCTTTTCAGGTGGAGGAGGACCAGCTCGTCCGGCGAGTGGCGCTTGGAATAGTCCATCATCAGAATCATCATCGTCCGCATCCATTGGATCAAGGTTGGGCGACTTCGTAATAAAAGAGACTCGGGCTTCCTCAAAGTCATGGGTTGGGCCATATACCGATACTCTAGACGGCTCCCTGGTAAGGCTAGGTTCCGTAGATTGTGCGGTGTGAGGGCTTCGGCCTGGCGACCGAGATCGATCATCCCTTTGGTTGGGGCCTGCAAAATCCGGCACCAAAATGCTAAGGTCTGGCCGCTCGGTCGGGGAATCGGTACTGAAAGCTTCTTCATAGTCAGGAATTCTGAATGGTATGTTGCCTTTGCTCATGGTATATTCACCAGGGCTGCGGGGCGACCCACCTGGACTATTTCTACCGGAGCCGGTTCTGGCGCCGAAACCGTTCTCCTGCAGTACTTGTTGCGAGGGCCGGATGCCTTCTGGCGAGCTCTCGTCCTTTGGTGGGGGAAGGGGACCCTTGTTGGGTGCTCTGTTCGCGGCTCCAATACCAGCTCCTAGGTTGCCTGCTCCAATAATGGCAGCGGCAATGCCGCCAAGCCCACTTGCACCTTGAGGTATGGCTTTGCGTTTCTCAGGCTGGGATTCTGCTGAAAGGCGTTTTGTTTGGCCGTCGTCACTCTCCGGCCACGAAGTCCTACTCTTGTTCTTTGTCAACGAGTTAGCTTTCAAAAGTGTGCTGGTATCAGCTGGCACAGGCGGCGGTTCCCTCAAGGGTACGAGTTGCTTGCTCTTGCGCTGTTGGTCATCGAAGGGTTTCTTCAGATCCTCGTAAGGCGAAGCGCGTGGTTCGTCAAAGTCGATGACCCGCTGGCTTCGGTAGCTGATGCTGTCGCTGGTCGCAGAGTTCAGATCAGGGCTTTGCCCATTCATCTTGGGGAAACGAGTTTTGAGATACTCTTCTTGTTTCCGCTTCATCTCCCTTCGGTGCTCTTCTGCAGCTGCTTCTAGTAGCAGCTTACGGCGTTCCTCCTCAGACACATCGCCACGCGAATCCCAGGACTCGGGCGGCTTGCTGCTGCTACTACTACTGCCTCCGTGCGACCTTTCGGCTGCATCACTGGGTAGAAGCTCATTTTTATCGGCCATTTTGCGTAGAGCTGCGCTCTTGTCTGCAACTAGCGTGGATTCTTCTGATTTGGCACCTGGCGAATCCAGCTGAGAATCGGCATTGAGACGCGAGTATGCGTTGTCATCAACCGTCCGGGCAGCAGCGTGAGGGAGCGAGACACCAAGCCCGGTTGACGACCCAACTGCTCCTTCTGGAGGTATTTTGACAAAGATCTTCAGCTCACCAAACCGGTTTCCGTATTGCGACCGAGCCTTGAGCAACTTGGAGTCGGAAAGCGGGCGATTGTGTTCATACTGGCCAGGAACGGTCAGGTGCAGTTCAATTCCGGGTACCTTGCTTAATCCTTGAATCAGCTCCTCACAACACAGTGTTCGTAATGAAGTCGCTGAATCGACGTTAGTGATGTCGAGAAGGCGATAGTTGTAGCCGTCTGGTGTGACAAAAGCAAACTTTCGATCTTCTTTGCCGTGAGTGCGGCCACGGCCAGCAGCACGGTTGTCGGAATCCGTCTGTGCAGAGCGTCTTGATGGAGGACGCTCGTTCAGAGATGTTTCACTCGAGTTCATAGTCGACTTCCCAAAAAGAGATCCGCTGGGGTGAGTGCGATGGCTGGCTGGGCTGGTCGGAGAATCTAAACTAGTATCGTCAGACGGGTGGCTGTCCTTCTTTCTTCCGCCCATGATCTTCTTGAAGAATCCTTTTTCGTGATCCTTGGCGCTAGTCGGAATGTCCATGAGAGCCGCGTTGGGCCGCGTGCCTTCCCACCCATTCTTCCGATTCTCACTGCGGCTTTCAGGACGGCCCTCGAAGGATCTACCAGAAGGCGGCCCTGAACCATTATTGGCAAAAGTAGAATTGATCGACTCAGCACTGTTGACGCGGTTGTGGGGCGAGTAGTAACGGGAGCCTTGGGTGGTCAGGCCCGCGCTCAGCTGTCCGCTGTTTGTAGCAAGGCGAGCAGATGGGAGACCTGGACTGTGCTGCGGGCTTGACTGACGGTGGGTTCCAGCGCCCAGTGACGATGGTCCGAATTCAGAAGACGTATTTGGGCTATGTCGTACTTGCTTGATGTCGAGACCTTGGAGAACCTCCCGCGAATAGGGACTGCGCGCAGGTCCTTCTGAAAAGTCCGGCGTGGGCCCCAGGCCGGGGACAGTGAAGTTGCGCTGCTGGGTGGAAATGCGCCTGGACGGATTAATACTCGCGCCAGGTGAATGCACGAGCAGTTGGCGCCCGGGGCTTTCCTCGCCATTGCCTGCAGTTGTTGGCGTTGAACCAAAGTCCATGCCGCGGGATCCAAGATAGGGCGAATTTTCCAGGGTGCCTTCTGTGCCTGCGCTTGTCATGCCTGTGTCAGACCGTTGGGGCGGAGGCCGATATGAGTTTGAAGCACCTGATTCCACAATGCCACGAACCAGTCTGCGGAGCTTGCGACCTTCATCACGCTCCCTGTTCTGATCCCACCCGGTCCCGCTTGCAGTGCACTGCTTGGCTAGCTGGGGAAAGATGACTTGGTGCATCATGGCCACATTTCCCTTGCTTCCGTGACCACGGCCAATGTCGAGAAATTTAGATCCTTCCAAGCCCAGGGTCCTAAACGTCTCTTGCCAGTCGCGGGAAAAGTTGTTGCTTGCCAGCCACTGCTGAACGCGCTCGGCGGGCCATTGCATGGAGGCATCGTGAGGGGATATTGGCGTGGTGCCGTTGCTCTCTGGGCGATAGTAGACGCTGCCATGGCTCTGGACCATGGGGTTCTGCAGGGTCGCTGTTGGAGGGCCAGGCGAGTCGTAGGCGTTTGTTCTGTCGGTAGGTATGTTGAGGTTATTGCGGACATTGGGTGTGGGAGGCATGTTGTAGCCATTGGAGCCATACTGGACGCTCTGGACGCTATCGAGGAGGCTGCTGGAAAAGGGCTGGGGCGGAGCTTCGGTGGTGGCCGAGTGGGAGTCGTCTCTGTAGTAGGGCTCCGAATAGCCTCTGGAGGTGTGTAACGGGGGGATGCCAACGCCGGGTCCAAACGACTCGCCGCCGGGTATGTAGGTGGCTGAGGTCAGAGGAGGCTCGCGCTCGACGGGAATCTGCTGGGGCGGGGGGCCTGGGGGAGGGGGTAGGTTGTGGGGATAGATGCGGTATTGGCCTGGATCGTAGCCCGGCTGCTGGTACTGGGGCCGTGGTGGTCCCCAGTTTGTCGAGTGCGGGGGAGGAGGAATGGGGATGCCGCCCAGGTTGTTGTAGCCCGTTGGCCGTGGCGGCGGCGGAGGCAGCGCAATGTGGCCGGCGGGCGTGCTCGAGGGCTGGGGCGGCGGGGGAGGAATGTACTGATGCATGGCGACGGGACCCTGGCGGTGATGGGCAGATCAGCGGCGGTATGCGCCCTTGCGCGCGCGCGCTGGCGGACGGGGTGTCTCTCTCTCTGTTGCAGAGGGGAGGAGCACACGATGTGTAGCCAGCGGTAGCAGCAGCAGCGACGACGACGACAACGAGGGTGAGGGCTCTAGCGAGGGTGGTGGGAGTGGTGGTGGTGAGGAATGTCGTAGGCCGAGGCTGGCTAGTCCCCCAATGGCGTGGTAGGCGTGGGCGGGGAGGGTTTCAGGCTTGGTGCAGGTTGATGTGTGAGGTGAAGAGGTCGTTGGGCGGGATTGGCTGGCAGGCCTGGGTTGGCATGTCTCGAGGGCAGCAAACAGAGGGAAAGCAGTGGTGGGCTGGATGCGGGCGAGGGCCTGTCACATCATGACATGCCGCTGCCAACTGTAACGGAGTCGCGAGCCTTGGTTTGGGCTGCTGAGTCGGCGACGGGGCGTGGGTTTCGCACGCTCCTTTGTCGGTACCTTTTCTCAAGTATGCTGTCGATCCACGACGCGCGAGTGGGTCCGCCGCAGCTAGTAGCCTGCTTGCTGCAATGCAATACGCTGTACGGAATCGTCGCTGGTATCTTCTGTACATACATACATACATGCACACATGCGCACACACAGGCTCACGGGCGGACGGGCGGGCGGGCGAGAGCAAGGGAAGGGGGGGGGAGTGATTGCAGCACAGGATGTAGTAGTATATTGGAGTAGTAGGGATGGTGGGCGTCGTCCAGAGGCGCGAGAAGGGAATGACCCTGTGTGTGCTTGGCCGTCGCAACAAAGACGGGACGGCCGAATTGGCGGGTGCAGCGACGCGACAACAATGGGGCGCGCAAGACGAGCAGCGTAGGATGAAGCCAGAACAGAGCAGAGCAGAGCAGCGCAAGACAGCACAGCACAGGATGAGGGGCAGAGGCCTGTCTGCCAGTTCAGTCCAGTCCAGCCGTGGCAGTGGAATGGTGAGCAGCAGCACGGCGGCGCCGGGGGCACGGGGCAGCCACCCACAAACGCACGGATCACCAGTGAATCTCGGATCACTATTTACCGCTAACCGCCGCGTAGCCGGCCTGTCAGCCGTTGTGCCTTTTGCTCATGCTCCCATACTACTACTACTACTACTAACACTATTACTACTACTAACCAACTACTGATGACTACAGTACTACACCTTGGCGGCTTCTGAACATGGCCTTCGTCAGCTCGGCAACCCCATGCGTATACTACCATGCCTGCACAGGCACATAGCCGACATGCTTACTGTATCCTCTCCACCTCTACACACCTCCTCGTCCCTGTTTCATATCACGCGAGCACGTGGCGGTGCAACGCCTCCACCAGCCGCAATGGAGAGCAGAGAGCCCAAGTGCGTCACCGAGATAAAAGGTGGAAAGACACTTGCACTTGCATCCTTCTACCATCACCATTGTCCGGATATGTAGGTGCTCTGGTACCCGCCTGTCTAGTTTGCTGTTGCTGCATGCACACCCACATCGGAGCCGCCGAACAACGTTGCAGCGACCACTTTTTTCTCGTATCGCATGCGCACGAAAATGTCCCTCCGCACCTGCTCTGGCCTATCCTCGTCTCTCTACCCATCAACATGCAATTTACCCCTTCACCGCGCCAGCTGCTCTCTTCGCACCCACCCCGGTCTGTCGAGTCGGCCGGGGGTTCGGCAAATTCCACCGTCATTTGTACTTACGGTATGAGACACAAGAGGTCCATCAAAGTTTACGACCATTCGGAAGCCCAGGCTCAACTGCAAGCCTACGAGACCGTGCAATCGACCTGACAAACCTCAACCTGCTACTTCACCGCAACTTGTTTCCTGCCATGGTGCTGCCAGCCAGCTGTGCACAAGACCAGCTTTGCAACCATCTTACCCCAACTGGGAAACTCAACACCCGCGTTCCGGCAGGCTTCTGCATCGGCCAAATCTCTCTTGTATAAAGCTCAACCCACGCATCTGTATTCCGGCTTTGGCAAGCATCGGTACCTCTACGGCATGCTGGCGTTTAATCCGTCAGCTCCGACCCAGCTACTCTTCATCCCTCTCTCCGCGGAGAAGGCCTGAGCAATAAGAAACATTTCATCTCCAAGACATGTCATTGCGAAACACCATCTCAGACAGGGCATGCTTTGGAAGTACTCCAACACTCGTATTGCTGCTTTTAGGTCCCGCTTCAACGATCGTCGAAAGGTATGTCATCAGCATTCATGCGTCGCAGCGCCCTAGTACTCAACTCGCCACTGACGGCGTCGTCGTATGTGTCAAGTGTACCCAGACCGTCGCTGCAGTTGAGTCCCTTGTGTTACATTCGTAGAGAAAAAAAACAAGCTTCTTTTTTCTTTTTGCAAAACGGACATGCAGTGATCGACAAGACGACCACACGTGCATGGCCCGATCCGAGCTGTCGGCCAAACCATGAGCTGGTATGATCTCACATGGCGTCACTCTGAGTGCTTCCTTGATTGACTCACATACGACCTGCTGCAACAGTAATGGAACTTGTCCACAGCAATAACTGCACGCACTGAAATATACCTAGATGGCCAAGCTAAAAACTCGGGGTTATATCGGATCTACCTACGTGAGCCTGGTACTAGATCTAACGCGGGCATCTGATCCCTTATCTTATCGATCCCAACATGCGCCCAACTAAATACTAATTCCGAATACACAGTGTGGAATTTCCAGATGACGTACTTGTAAATTGATTTTTCTACATATCAGCATCAAGTCACAGCTGTCCTGATAATAACCACAACCCAAACCTTTGCCTCGGAAAATAGTCTGCTGCTATGGGCGAAGTAAAGCCAAATAAGCCTATTGTTTTGAATGCCGACGACATCATCAGCACTGCTTCCGAGCGCTTCCCAGACACCAGCGCTGGTGGCGACGTTACATGGAGAACATTAATCTCAACACCAAAGACGCGCACAAACACCTTTACCGTTGGCATTGCTACATGCGCTCCAGGCGTCTCAGCCGGGTGCCAAGGCCAGCTTAAGCCTCACCGTCACAAACAAGCGGAGATCTATCATGTCACCTCTGGTACGGGGATAGTGACGATTGATGGGGACGAGTATGAAGTAGGCAAAGGGAGCGTGGTGTGGATACCAGGTGATGCTGAGCATGGGGTTCGGAATATCGGAGGAGAGGATTTGATATGGCTGTATGCCTTTGCTACAGATGGATTCGACGATGTTGTCTATCGGTTCAATGAGGGTGAACGTGGGCATGGTAAAGAAGCAGCAAACACCAGAGCGAAACTGTAACCGGCGCTGTTGAAGCGATGGTATATACTGCTTGTGAATATTCACACTTCCTACTATATTCCATTGGTTTTGACCCATCCCGCTAAATCCAAATCATTTACGCCTGCCTGAGAACCAAAATACTTTGAAAGACCCCAAGAGAGCCATGGGGAGCATTTATCATACAAGCTAAGAGTAGTCCGAGGCCGTTACAGCAGACATCACGCAAGCTAATAACTGACCTGACAGATGCCGCCGAGGATGCCAGCCTGAATGCGGCTATCGATGAGTACAAACAATCCAGTGCTGCTTCGCCCATTGGCATTGATGCGGAAATTTCGATATATGAGCCCAAGAACTAGGAAATCTAGACATCTAGTGAGCGACTGCATCTTGGACATAATTAGCATTGATCGAGACATGGGCATAAGGATGATCGTGTCTTATCAAAAGAAATGGCACGATATCATGGAGCACCCATCAGCAGCGCCATATTCGCGCGATTTTATCCAAATCGCTGGGCGTGACATTGCAGGGGAGCATTACTGTTGCGCTAACTGTCCCAGCCATCATGCGTGGAAGAACCCAGGAGCAGATGCCTCACAGTGGCAGACTTACCAGCTGATCCGATTGGTTCACAAGAAGATGTGTCAAGCGCATCCGACTCACTAAAATCAGCTTCGTTGAAGGCGTCTGGACCGAGCAGCAGTTCTTCTATGCTTCACACAACGAACAAAATAGTTTACACACCACAGTCATCTGCCACTACATTGAAACCACTCCATCCAGTCACCGCTGCATACGAGTGCGTAGCCTCTTTACCATCAAATGGTTTCAGAGTCACAATTATCTCCGTTCTGAATCGAGGATCAAGAAATATGTCGCATCGCTAACCAACTAATGAGGTGTACTGTAAAAAAGGCTCTTCGAAATCCAGCCAGATAACACTCTGGTTTGAAGATCTAATACGCCCACGAGAGGCTAGTGTTTAGATCGTATAATTGTACTATGCTGCTACAATTACATCTCAGTAAACGCCTATCTTTGTGTACTTAACATTTCGTTATTTGTTGAGTTTAAACTTGGGTATTGAATCCTGAGATAACGGGGATTTAAGAACTGAACTCAGTGGGGCATTGCATTAGGGTTACGAACTATCCTAGGAGCGCGAGATAACAGCTAAAACTATGCAAGAAACTCGTGCATAATCTATATCTGATGCAAATGACTATAGGAATGGAATAAGACACATGCTATTGTGTTGCAAGATGAATGGTGCACGGTATGTAATAGCAGATGCTGGAGGATTGATGTTCGTAGACGTGGCCTGTGCCAACGTAGTAGTACGTAGAGTTTCACAAGGGACTGTTGCAAACTCTTCAGCCACTTACAGCTAACTAGGGAAAACAGTTGCGAACATGACAGAAAAGAAGAGCACACGCGTGTCAATGCAAGCCTCGCGGTACTGTGATGAGTCTAGAGACTTACAGAAATCCTAGCGCTGCGCTCATTAACAGAGAGTCAGAGGTGATCTGATTGCCGCCGAAAGGCCTGACTTTTGTTTCTACATACCTTGCGGCCTGCACAGCGATACGAAGTATTTGACTGAACAGGGAAAGATAAACAGCGAGACTATTTCAATGACAACTGTCTGCATGACTACGTCCACAATCCCAAAACAATCTTAAGGTTTACTTTTCCGGCACAGTGTTCCTTTTTCCGGTGCAGTCCCCACATTACTCTACTAGATAGTAGAGCTTATATAAGTTTGACGATGACTCACCAGGTAGGAAATATAGGTCTCGTTATTCAAATCGCTGCTAGGTATTGAGCAACACATCGACTTCAGATCGACTTACTACGACGTTACGCCTTTCCAATATAAGCAGCATGTCCCAAGCTAATAACCTTACCATACTTTTACAATCTTGGGACCATCCTGACAGTATCCATCTCCGCTCTAAACAGCGTGCCGAAATACTCTCTCTCGGCGGCGATGATCCAGGCACTCCTCCAACCGCGTCTAACGTGCCAATATTCCTTGTCGCGTATCTGTCTGGTGTCCCAGTGGGATGCGGTGGCCTTCGACCATTGCAAGATCTTCTTCGGCTAGGGTACGGCAGTGCTGCTGAAATCAAAAGGATGTTTGTCGATCCAGCACATCGAGGGGTCATAGAAAACGGCACATCAATCGCGCAACGGATACTTGGGGAGCTCGAAGCGCAAGCGAGGGGAAGGGGATGGTCTGTGTTGGTATTAGAGACTGGAGACTTCCTGGTAGGAGCCAGACGGTTCTACGAGAAGTGCGGGTTTATCCCTCGAGGGAAGTTCGGGAGCTACACTGATGCAACACACAGCGTTTTCTATGAGAAGTCGCTTGGAGAAGTGTAGATGTCTCATTCGTGTTCATTGAACAGAGTGCCAACATTACTACAAAGTATGGTTGGTCGTTGCTTCAGTACCATGTATCACATGATGATGTATATCCCCGGAGGGGGGCACCTCGCTCTGCTCCATATCTTTCCACATCATGATAGCACTATTATATGTTATCAAATAACTACCCTCTTGCCTGAAAATCCGCCGAGTCAGCGCAGGAATATAGGCACTGCCGAGGTTACTTTCTCGCTAAACTGACTGAGGGTTTTCATCTCATTTTGGGGCGCTATCGCCTCATGCCCCACAGACCCCGCCATTTTGCACTGAGAGGTCTGTTCACTACGTTTTTCTAGTTAATCATTTGTTATCAGCCGCGAATCACGAGTGGTTTATTCAGGAGAGATGAAGAAACAGAATCGAACTACTCGATAGACGCACCTTGGGCTATCTCCAAAGCGAGACTTTGCTATCATCGATCTTAGACTTCCAGATACAGTCCCAAAGCGTTCTTCCGAGAACCCCTCTACCCGCAGTCCCTTTGCGACTGGTCTTATGGTTATACCTAGACTCTCTCAAGAGCTTCTGATCTCTATCGTTGAGCTTGCCGTTTTTCAAGTTGACCGTTCGCATGGATGCTCTGACTGCAACTTCCGGCCAAATACCAAATGCGCGAAAGCACTATCACGTGTATATTGGCGAACTCGCCGCATCGCCCAGCCAATGCTTTTCCACACTACATCATTTGATGGCACACCGTCGACAGTGCCCCCCCCCCCCCCAAAAAAGTACTATTCGGGTGCATCTTGTGTTACGGCAGAACCCGTCCTTTCGCCGTCATTGTAGGCGTTTTTCCCTTGGCATTGCAGACTATCAATACCGGCCAACGGACTGGACGATTGCCAAGGACCTTGTAAAATGGCTAACCAGAGTGAGATGTTTCGAGTGTCATGGCGGATTCCAGAGATTAAACCAGAAGACATGGGAGCTGATCCAAAAGATGATGCAAAAGTTGGAAAGTTTACAGCATTAAAACCTGGGTAGAGTGGCTCCGGGGCTTCATCTTCAGCCTATTGTAAATGCCCCGATCCCGAAGCTTCAAATCTTGGATCTGAATGGATTATCTGAATGGAGAGAATTGCCTCTTATACTAGACCCGAATGTACGTAAAAACTTCTAGAGTAACAATACCAGGTGTATAAAGATTACAATCTATCACCTAGTCGTTTCGTAGCGCATCCTTCACGTTACTCATCGTATCAGACTACGAGGAACCACCGCAACCTACCGCTGCGCTCATCGAATGGCTCACCCAGCTTAAACACTTCAGGCTCGATAGCTTCTACAACAACTCGTCGATGATGAACTATCCCACCTTCCAAGCGTGGCTTTTATCCCACAGCGAGTCCCTTAAGTATTGACATCGGCTACCTCTCTCGCAATGATGGTGAAGACAAGCATATCTTTGATGCAACAATCTTTCCTAATCTAGAATCCTTGACATTATCTCGATGGCAGATGGGCTTTCCAAGTGAACTGAAACCATTGACCGTGGAGACTGCGAAGTTACTGGGACCAGAACTGAAGCTCTTCGGGTGGTCTTTTAGCATTTATGATCAGCATAGCAAGTCTTGGAATGACTTTGGAGAGAAAGAAGAAGAGTGGATGGAACAACTTGGGAAGCATGCTATTGCTTGCAAGGGTGCACTCAAGATTGTCCAGATAGATTTCTGCCCTGATAATTATGGAGAGACGGAGAGTGGCGGATATCTATGGGACCGCATGGATAACGTTCAAGATCATCTTCTCAGACCTAACGGCATAGATCTTGTCTATTCTGCACCTCTATTATCCAAAGATGATTGGCTAAATAGGCTAGCGAAGGTCCCGATCCCGTTCGTTTCGACTTTGGTGGAATACAGAGAGGAGTCGGAGTCAGAGGTTGAGCCTTGGGGTATTACACCACCTGGTGTTCATGGAGGAGATATTAGAGATTGTTTCACTCTGTCGTAGAACTTTAATCCATATATTTCGTTGTTAGAACTCGTAACCTTGAACAAGCGTCTATCGCTATAGTACTAAATTGTTCAGACCTTGTATTGTAAAGACTCGCATAGAATGATTTAGAGTGTGGAAAATGACGTGACTGATAGTTAAAAACTCTATCAAAATATCATCTTTTCATTGTTACTCTATTATGAGTAGCTTAAACATTGAACTACGCTTATATAGTAACTATAATAGGGTATACTTATTCTTAGGATTTTCTCTAAAAGATATATTCGAATGGTCTAAATATCTTTCAAACCTCTAAATTGAATGAAGCTAGCGCAAATATTATGGATTTATTGGAACCTTTACCATAGGTCTTCCGTTCCCTGGGTGTACTGGTCTTCGTAATCGCACAAATCCCCCCCAGAATCTGCTTTGCAGGTCACTTTCACCCACTTGCCGTCGAGAAACATATCTAAACGTAATGGCCCATCGTACGGTCCCGCCCAATCACCAGCCTTGAATGTTATCTCTCTAAGCTCAGCACCAACTTTGTTAAGCCGTAGGTATGTAAACATTTCCTGCGCAGTGGTAGAATTCAACAGGGGCGATGCGTATCTCTGCTCGCCCAGGCAATGTCCCGTCTCCCAATTCTCGTGCTTCCATTCTCGATACGCCTTGCCACATCTGTGACAGCGACCGAGATACTGCCCGTATAGTTCGCAATCAGACTGTAATCGGAAATACAATTCCATAGATGTGAGTGATGGTATACTGGCCAAGCTTTCGAGTTCTTTCAAAGGCCATGTACCGTTGACGCGCGGCATGTTGAGGCTGATGTGCTGCAGCTGCGGTGCAAGCTCTCCAATCGCGGATAGATTCACGTGCTGTGGCCAGTCTGAGCACACAGCCTCGCCGCATCTGTACTCCACACTCTGCAAACTCTTTCCCTGGAGTTGAAGGATATGTTCGAGTTGCCCTTTCTTTGTCTGACCAACCCACTTGAGATCCTTGACAGTGTGCTCTTTCAAACCCTGTATGAATGCGGGAGAGTTCAAGTGTAAGCTTTCTAGTGATATAAGCTGCTGTGGTAGCTTGGAGGCGACCTCCGCCATCTCGCTTCGCCTCGTGTTGATACTTAATTCCTTCAGCTGACTCCAATCCATAGCTTCGATCCACATGTCGAGATTCGTCTTACTTTCCCCATCGCGTGCTTGTTTCTCTTCGACCCATGCGTTTTTTCGTCGATATACGCATTTGGGGACCAACGTGCTTCGTAGTCATCCCATTCGTCTTCATAAAGCTTTAGATCCGTACCCTGTTCTTCTTCTTCTTCTTCTTTTCTCTCCCACATACCCCCGAAGGAGTACCCGTCCAATATCAATCGCTTGAGTGGCGGGTACTTCTGCCCTTCCCCCAAAAGTTCGACAGGTAGGTTCCAGCGATCGACTTCCGGGCCTGTGCATCCTCCTACTTCGAAGTAGATGTCTAGTTCTTCCACGGCGGGGCAATGTAGTAAAGCAGTGTGAATAATTGTGGTGTTTGGAAAGCGACAATAAGGCCCATCGGGTTCGTCCGCGCACCAGTCACCACCTGAAGTGCCGATCTGTGCGGTGATCGATGTTGGGCACGGGGATCCGGGTGTCCATACGGGACCGTTCATGTCATTGGTGCCATGTGAAATCGTAGCAAGTGTGAGCATATGATATGCCATTTTAATGCCGGAGAATATTCGAGTCGAAGCCATCAGATATTCAACGAAGTTCAGATGGTGTGAAGTCTCTGACAAGCGCCCTCAGCAACTGATATAGCCTTGAAAATTTGCCAGCATTAGACTGTAAAAGCGACCTCTTGTGATCGAGTATGAAACGGTTCTGATGCCTGGTACTGTGATTCGTAGATGCCTGGAGTTGAGTACACGTTGCAGATATATCGTCCGGATCGATGCTAGGCGTGCCGCATCGTGTGGGTCCAAAACACTAATTTTGTTTTTGATGTGTCATTCCGCTTTTCGTACATGCCGATCATGTTAAAAAGGGGACTATGCAGAAAGCCAGGTCGTAATCTGTGTGCTTTAAGCAGGGCCCAGCCCGGTGTTGAAACACTGCTTATATCTTCATGCCATCCATGACCAATAAACG
The DNA here is from genome assembly GCF_000527765.1 of Bipolaris victoriae FI3. Taxonomy (NCBI): domain Eukaryota; kingdom Fungi; phylum Ascomycota; class Dothideomycetes; order Pleosporales; family Pleosporaceae; genus Bipolaris; species Bipolaris victoriae. Next base: position 49,891 of record NW_014575246.1, read on the forward strand.
ATCCTGCCCTCTTTCATCTTGGTGTCTTTTCTCCGCTCAATCCATCACTTACACAGCCCTCTATAAAGCGGCTTTCCCCGTCCCTTACTCTTCTTTTAGACGTGTTCCATAGCTAGTCATTAGTAAGATTCATGCCTGACTGGCACCATCAGCTATAGTTCAGCTTGCAATCATTTTTACTTCAAAGACTTTTATAGTAGAGAACACACTCAAATTTACAGGTGGCTTTACTATCTTCGACAGTGTAAGCCACTCTGACCTTTTGCACGACATAATAGAGCTTTCATTCTACCCTGAAGTCCAGTCTCCCGTCAACAGCGTAACCTTTTGCATCTCTCTGTTCTACTTATGGTCTTGAAGTAAATCGAAGACATCTTCAGCAACGGTGCGGTTGATGCTAAATAGTTAGTATTTTGTAGTACCGTTGCAACTCTTCAAGCTATACTACCCTAGAGGCAACATGTAATTGGTTACAGTACCTAAAACCTCTTCTTTGGCTTGGCAATTGCTTCGCATCCGGAAAAACAGATCAGCGATTTGCAGGTGAGGCATGTTGGCCAATCTTTCCAGATCGTCGATTGGCAAAGATCCGCCCTGAGATATGTTGATGCAGTTATGCTGACATTTGGGGCAGCAGCTAGCTGGAGGAGTGGAGAGGTTTAAGGGTGAAGGGACTGGGAACACATGGCTTCATCACAGTGGTATTCCAATTTTGGAATTGATCCGCCGTGGTGTGCGATTAAGCTCGCTAGTCCACCCTCTGCCATCCGTTCGATTTATCTCAGTCGCGTTAGTATGTTGTTGTTCACCGCGTCCACAAAGCCTAAACTCATGATATGTAGGGTTTTAGGCTCCTCAGTAGGCCGCTTTCAGCGATTCCTTGTACCAAAACGCGCTTGGGATTACGTGACTCATTTGTACTGAGCCCTTTATGCTTTTCTTAATCTATAGATTTAATCAAGCCGCCAGACTGATATGAGTTGTCTGGTGCAGTATCTCGTCTTAGACCTTTTACGATGATGTAATCCGTGGGTGTGACACATTCATCGTACATTCCTATCTTCATCCCCTTCAATTTTACATCCTCTTGAGACTCTACAGTCAAAGGTCCGCCAAACCGATATCCATCGAGCACCAAGCCTTTCAAAACTGAACACTTCGCGTCTTTGATGATCGGCAGCGTGTAATTCAACAGCCTAAAGTAGCTTTTCCTGCAGTATCTATGCGTGATATACAAGTTAAGTTCTTCGACGCCTTAGCAATGAGAAAGAGTGGATTGGAAGGGCTGACGTTATTAAAGCGGCATGAGTCTGGGCCGTATGAACACCGAAGCTCAACGTGAATTGCTCGCGATCAAGGATTCGAAGCCGTCCAGACAGGTTCATCATTTTCGGGATAGCCCGGGGTAGCTGTATCTGAAGCTCGTGGTATGTATGTATGTATGTTCAAATTTAACGTCCTATCTAAAAGCCTCCCATGGGGCATGCGGACGGATGGGGCCCAGGATTTACGGTGCTGCTACACCACCTAGTCCTATATATTCGCGGGAGTGTCTCCCAAAGCACAGTGTTCTTGCATCGTCTGGTCCGCCGGTTGAGCAGCCGCTGCTGTCTTTTCCGCCGTTGGACAAATGTCCAGCTTGTTCTGGCATCGAAGCTCGTGGTAGAGGATTTGGGAGGTCGCTGGGGTCGATTGATGGGGTCGATTCACGTTGTTGAACTCACCAGAACTGAGATCGGAGTGAGCAAGCCTAACGGAAAGCAAAGCCATACTATGGCTAGTACTGTAGGTATCAGCTAGCAGCAAACACTGTTCTCAGAAATAGACAGAGTCGAGGACTACACGCAACTAACGTATCCTGTTCGCGTAAAATGATTATCGCACGCTTCGTGCTATAACAGGTGTTATTGCTTGGCTGATAGGTGCCGTAAGACTGGCTGCGAGTTGTGTATCCGATGGGACACGGGTCTTGCGGCAATAGGCCGGTCAATATGTCTTTCTATAATTGTGTAAAAGGAGAGTGTGCTAACATGACCATTGTTTATTCAGCTAACTTCTGTGGCGTTGTGTTGTCTGTTCGGTCGCTCAAGGCTTGAGAACACATTTGCAACGAGTCAAGGAAGATGAATTGACAGACGGAATGCGGCTCTCGAAGTGCTGTCGTGACCAACTGCGAATGCCCATACTGCTATTTGAACATGCCGGAGTGCGATGCGGCTTACAGCTAGGCCCACGTATCGGCGACTTCATCATTTAGTATACGCACTGGTAAGCGAAACCCATCGAATCAATTCTGTAATTTTAATACATTAACGACTATAGTATACTATTATATAGTTAAATCAGATAGACGAACATACTTGAAACCATTATAGAAGAAGACACGATCGATTACTGGGGATAGGGTTAAGTAGTATAGTGGTGTGTTATTTGTAGCACGAATGTACATGCCAAGCGACACTCACTAAAGAGCAGCGAAGCTAATCTAACATAGATCCCGACAGAAGATTACTCTCAGAGACTGTCTGAGATCATCAATGATAGTGTTGGTGTGATATTCACAATCACAATTGAATAAAGTTCATGTGGAACGAGGTTTGATTCGTGATTCTGTGAGCATATTACAACATTCTAATGCTAGTACTAAAATTGCACCTTATCATATCCAGTTGTACAGCCCGAGTTGTAATACTTGTCCACAGGCGTCGTCTGGCCACCAATTACATACCCCGATGAACATGAAGTTCCAAATTGCCCACAAGATTGGCAGTTCTCACCCCAGAACCAACCCCAGGCAACTAACGGCTCAAACCAAACCTGGACTACGCTGTTCTTTAATACTGAAAATTGCACATGAGTAGCTTTGGACCAACTCTCCGTGATAGTCAGGCCAACAGTAGCCCCTAGTACGTCTTTGATAACGTTCCACTCCAAAGAGATTGACTCTGAGATTGAGAAGATGAAGGAAACGTCTATCGTTAAAGAACCTCCAGACTCTGAGTCCCCTGTATAAAGGCAACGAGGATTGGACTCAGCTGGCCGCCAGTTGGTATACCAATGTCCACTTTGAGGAACCCAGACATGTTGGTAACTATGGCAAAATGGGCCGTCTCCTCGCTTGGAAAGAGGTGATACAGATGCCATGCTGATGAATTTCTTCGTATCCTGAACGTAGATGGTGTGGTTTTTTTCCTGCGTTGTTTGCAAAGTACATGTCAAGGCCGGTAGAATAAATGATTTGATCAGCCGGAAAATTCGCCAATATGTTGATGTGTGCATCTTCCATAGTGCTGTTTAGTTTAGGCAAAGACGGATTTGCAGTCATGTTGCGTGGCTGCACAATGGGCCTGTAGTCCACCACAGAAGCGGTGCAGGCGCCAAAAAAGAGAGCGAAACCTTTCAGATACATCGTGATAAATCTTTCTTTTTCTGTTTACTAATTGTTAGACTTGAAATGCTCAATAGAAACTTAGCGTATTATTTCGTTGCTTTTGCAGAGAGCACTTACAATTGCCTTGTAAATTTTCCTTGTTCTGAGCTGTAGTTCATATCAGTGAGAGATAGGCTGGTTTAGATATTCAGACATCCACTGACAAATAAACTTAATTTAGCATCTCTAGCTCAGTGTCTCGCCATGTAACAATGATACCAGTAACCCCGAATCACCGTCTGAGTCCGCCCGCTGACTTACACTAACCACTTCATGAAGCAACAGACTATTAGCGAAATTGTACACAGTAGACCAGGTAAGCACTAGATATAGATTTTTTTGCTGGCGCTACGCTAACAAAACGGAGCTCCAGCTGGTGGCGCCAAAACGACGTTTTACCGAAAATAACGCCATTTGTATCTCCGTTTTTATCACGGTAGTCTGAAATAGAGGGTAACACTCAGGGATCCATTAGGCACCTCTCGCGCTGGAGCAGTCCTAGTTACCCATATAGAGTATGTTAATCTTGTCTAAGATTAAGGATATCTCTTTAGGATTCGTCTTAAATCTGCTTTTTTATATATGATATGCTTATCCGCGAGATGCCTCACAGTCTTCTAGACAGAGCTCTTAATCAGACGATTAGACCGCAAACTAAGATAGAGCTGAACACAATCTTCTCGCCCTAATAGTATCTAATCTACTCCATATGCTACTAAAATATAAACAGCGCTATTTCTATGCAGAGTACCTCTTAGAATACAATAAGCGTATGTTAATAGATTTCTATAAGCATATACGAGCACTAACAGCTTTGATAGAAAAGAGTGTAAAGCCAGAATACACTACTACAATAAGAGTAAATACTAAAATCCACCTATTCATACGTCGGCATTATTGATACATATAGTAGTCCAGTAGATTGCTGTATTTCTATAGAAGATCTAGATATTGATCCTTAAGCCGTCCAGACCTCCAAGCCTCGATAGACTCGCCGTTCATTAAACTATGCGTGTATGATTCGCCTAGAAGCATAAACTGGGTGTTTCCTTTAGGGCGAAGAATGTATGGTAAACCACTACCAAACAGAACACTAACAACATCACCTTTTTTTGTCCACTTCGGACCTAATCCCAACCTTCCTTGCTTCGTTACAAAGAATCGTCGATTTATAGCGAAGTTCTTCGCTAGTGCAACAAAAGCATCCGCATCACCGCCAGCAGCCTCGTGCAATATATGTTTACGAATTCCGAAAAGTCCGCTCGTGTTATGGAGATGGGATAGTAAGAAGGCGTACCCGTTGCGTCTGAGTTGTTGAGGGTTAGATCCTGCTAGATGCCAAGCATTGGCTGATATTGCTGCAATGAAAGCATCGGCCGACGCGGGGTCTAGTGACCCACCCTGTGAATCGAGAGCTATGTTAAGAGCTTGTTTCTGAAATTTTTCTCTAGCTGAGTTTGACGATATCTTGAAGGATTTGAGTACTCTGTGCAAAGCAGGACTAAAACTGTTCTTGTACACAGGGACAAGTTCCGGTCCAGGATTACCTATGTTGGACAATGTTCTAGAATCGCCAACACAGGACGTGGAAGCAATAGTGTCAACCCGAAAACCTTTAAGTCGTAAACATCGGTGATCAGCACAGCGCTCTATAGCTGTAGGTAAACCCCCAACGGAAGCGTAATGTGTTGGAAATCCCATTTCTGTCGCACGGCCTCCGTTTCGATAAGATAGCCACACCAAACTCCTTGTCTGGTTTTTCTCGATGAGTACATCCCATCTTGGTACCCAAGATGAGAATATAGGTCTGCTAGGACGCCACCAAACAAGGTCGAGAATGATGTTGTTTTCCGATCCTGGAATCGTGCACGTGAACATTGCAAGACATCGGTATCGCTCAATTAAGTATCTTGCCACTTCGCGGTAGACCTCTGTGACATCTCGCCGGTAGTCTGGAATTAAAGCGGGTGGGAATGCATGTAAGCTTTTAGTCTCGGCAGCCAGACCCAAAAGGCCGTACACCTTGTCCCGCGGATCGGTGGCATCGAACTTCGGACCTACTGCTTGCAGTAGCGCAGGTAGCTTCCAGGACTCGACAGACCGTCGAAGGTTGGCGAGGAGATCGATGTTCAAGAATCTTTGGGAAACGATATCGGTACGACAGAATCCCGTTCGTCGAAGCCACGAAGCAGCCCATGATAGCTTCTCCCAAGGATAAACGCCAGAATTCCTAAGAATTAATGGATCTTTTGGGGATAAGACCGTCTCCTGTATAACCCAAGTTCTTCTAAACCAAGGCGCGTCCAATAGATGACGAAGATGAGCCCAAGCCAAGTCCTCTGGCTCCGGAAGGCCAAATGTAGCATGATGCGTTGGAGCATAAAGTTGGAGCTTTATATCAGAAAGAAAGAGCGCATTAGGACATTCTCTTCGAAAGACACAGAAGATAAGGTCAAGAAGGTCCCACGCTTGATCACATGATTCATTGGGTAGTCCGAGCCAGATAAGCGTCCTGTAACTTTGCGCATAGATTTCACCCATCATCCTCACTTGATGGGACCGTTCAGTCGGATTGTGCTGGTTGATACAGATTTGATCAATCCAAAACCAAGGTTCGGTATGATTGTAATCCGGTATGCCATCTTGCAAATCTGCTAGCCTTCTCAAAGCCTGAGATAGACTCGTTGTGATCTGGATTCTTGAACCATTGCACCACAAGCTATCATCTTTCTTTGGACTTCCCCAACAATAGCTAAGAGCAAGGTATGGGGGAGCATCTTCAAGTTTTATGGTACAGAGCTGCCCATTGAGAGTATCTTTGTCGCTTAAGTCGATTCTAAGCAGCCTGATCGTCTTTGAGGTAGAAATATCGTCATACAGAAACGTTGGATATGTCTTAAACATGGATTTGGCTATAATAACGGAAAGAAAAGGTTGAATTGATATAGGAAGAATGAAACGATAGCTATGCAACAGTCACGTTGGATCCACTTGTCGCGAGCTATATACAATATGGCGTACATCGTGTGTTGTTACTTTGGACCTACGTCGTTTACAACCTAGAGGCTTGTGAAAGGAGACAACACATCGCGCATGAAGGATCGTCGTGTAACGTTAGGATGACTACTATATCTTGCGCGAGCGTAATCATTCGCCGGATTTGGTGGTTGGAGGTGCGCCTCAATTATTGATTCCACCAATCACCTACTAATGAACGTACCTATCTACGTACTAACCTCTTAAGCTCAATGCATGATAAAAGAAGCGCGTATATTTACTAAGGCGATTTAGTAATCATCTTCTCTAGGTGACACTTCATCAAACATATTAACTCGATCTGCGAATATATCTTCGGAAGCTTAAGCACAAATTGCCAAGCTCTGTTTAATAGTATTGATATCTTCTCTTACTTTGTCTTGCTCGTTAAAGTCTAGATAGACAAATGTCCATTTCTAGAAAGCGTCTAAACGGCGAAGAACTTCTATAAGATGTGCTTTAAGCTACGAAGTTGTATAGGTAAGCCTCTCCCCACAATTATCTAGAACAGTGATTGTAGCTCGTTAGGGTTGAATTGGCTAGAAGATTATGAGATTGCTTAATAGCATCTTTTACAAACATGTTACACCCTACATAAGCACTTCCACATCTAAAGAGAGGAAGTTTTACAAGTGTGAAGTCTGCCTTATTATCTCGAATAACCTGGTGTAAAGACGCTACATACCAAGTTGCGCATATCGGCAGTCTCGCGAGAGGAGGCCTTCCCACCGATACATGAGCCAGTCCACCGGTGCGCCCAGAGGCCATAACGCTGCACAAAGATGGGTCGACGGGAGCAGGCTCTCGCTTTGTGATTCGAAATCGACTGACGGGCAGCCTTGATTTCAAATCAGTCGGCCTCTATGAACGCGAGACACCGTAGACCCCAAACGGGCTGGCGCCTGTAACCTCGCGCTTTACACATAAATCATGCTACGATCGGCGAAGAGAACAACTATAAATCACCAGCTTCTACACTCCTCACTTCGTTCACCCATTTTGAAGTAGACTGAATGTCCCTTAAAGCCGCAATGGAGACCATTCTCGTTGTTGGATCTACTGGCAACATCGGCACGGCCGCTGTCAGCGCTGCCCTACGCACTAAACGCAGCGTCCTGGCTATTGTCCGTAACCAGAATTCGGCCGACAAGCTCATCAAGAACGTTCGGACTTTCAAGGGGATCACGTTCGCCTTTGCTGATGTAGCTTCAAAATGAGCCATCAAGAGCGTTGTCGACCAAGTTCGGGCTGGCAAGCTCCCAGCGTTCCAACATATCTGGTCCAGCGGTAAGTTTCAATGAAGCCTGCCATCATTGTCTATCTTTGCATTTCTTTACTGATAACCTGATCTAGTTGGTGGCGAATACACTGATACCCAACTCCCCGAGACTAGCGACGAGCAGCTTGAGTACAATTTCGAGCTCGGCTTCAAGGCCAACTTCTGTAAGCTAAATTCTCCTACTGTTAATATTTTGTAGCTAATGAGCTCGCAGGCGCGTACCGCGACACCATTGGTTATCTTCTCGAGCAAAAGGCAGAGAGCACTTGGACCATATGTACTGGCTCGCAGGATGATATAGCACTCTATCCGGTGCCAGCTATGACGCAAGGTGCTTTGTTCTCTATGGTCATCGCTGCTTGCCGTGACAACTGGAAGCCGAATGTCTGCGTAAACGAGGTCTTGCTTGGATTCCGTGTCGAGGTCGATGAAGTAGCAAAGGAGCATGGAGTTTCTAGTTCTACCTAGTTCGGAAAGGTGTACGAAGAAATCTTGGCTCGTCCGGAGATTCGCAGCTCACGCATTCGCGTTGATGAAGTGGATGATCTTACGAAGCTGCGCTACGCCCGTAGGTTCCCAGAAGAAACTTAGAAGGAGTAGGTTTATTAAAGTATATGCTGAGTGCTAGAGGTTAAGAATTTATAAAAATATTTTATTAAGAAGGTAGACTACGATAGTGAGTTAGGTTTAGATAAAGAGATAAACTTAAATTATATGTATATCATGGCGCGATACATAAGTAAGCTTAACAGATCAAAGAGGCAACCTATAATGAAGTAGATTAAATAAGCTGATACTGTTACACGGGGTTAGGTGCTGATACTTCTCTAGGCTTAGTCTAGGTTAGAGCGAGTAAGATAAGGTAAATAGCTCTATAGTAGAGTAGCGTACTTATAAGATAAACAATTATAAGTTTAATAATTTCTAATCTATATTAAATACACTAATAAGTTTTAATCTTATAAAGTTAAGTAACTAGTAAGAAAGTATAATTTAAGTTAACTAAAACAAGAGTAATAATAAAATCTATCTTTATATTCTTATGACTTCTAGTCTAATTTTCTATAGCTTTCTATGTTAAGAGAAAGTTTAGAAGAATATTATCCTCTCTATTTATAATAGTCTTCTAGAGGCTATATTTTAGTAAAATACTAAGTTATATAATCTTACCTTATAATAATTATCTTTCTAGTTAGAATTCTAAGTAGTTTCCCAACTATCTCTTATTATACCTAGAAAGAGAATCCTTCTTACCATTACTTCTAATAATTAACTAATTACTATAAAGAATTAATTACTATAGTTATTAGAGTATAGATAAGAAGTACTAGATCTATTTTAAAGATAAGATTACCTAGAGATATATAGAACTACGTAAGACATATATAATCTATATAAGAACTAAATTAAATTCTTATAAATATTATTTATTAAAATAAAAAATATATATAAAATATAAGACTAACTATGGATAGGTATATAAAATTTTATTATATTATTTTCTACTAGGTCTAAGAGACTCTATTCTTTATATTCTTTTAATATTAGTTCTATTAGTAGTTTTAACAGTATGTTATAAAACTTATATCTATAATATAGTATATTATATATAAATTAAAATATCTCAAAATTGATACAATATTTAAAGCTTCTCTAATTAGAAGAATACTAATTAGTTGGAGAATGTTTTAATGTTCTCTAAGGTAATAGCTAGAAACTTCCCAATCTAGACTAGACCTGAAACTTGGAGCTAAAAGCACGGGCTCTGAGTTAATATCCACTAACTATTATGGATTCTAATACCGTTAGGGGTCCGCGAGACTAGGTCGAGTAACCCCCCTCTCTAACTTCTTACTAATATTTAGAGGAAATTTTCAAGACATGAATTATAATAGCAATTTGAATCTATTGCGTTATTATTGTATATATAGATATTTATTACTAACCACTTCTCTAAGCTTTGTAAACGGAGTACTCGCAAGCCTCAGGGTTCGTCTCCTTGACAGCTCTAGCATTCAGCTCAACACAACCCTCGCTACCGGCCGGCTTGTCATTGCCCGCAAGCCAGACCTTCCAGCCTGTCAACTTGTCACCGTCAGCTGGGGGACAAGCCTGGAAAGCCGTAACGGCACCATTGCCGTTATCAAAGACAAGGTCGCTAGTCTCGGTAATCTTGAAAGGACCCAACTCCTGGTTGCGGCCAATATTTGCAGGGAGGCCGGTGGTGTATTGTATGTTACCTTGGCCCATGCCAGAGCGGTCGACGAATATCTCCTGGGCTTCGAAGTTGTCGGGCGTGTCGCCGGTGTAGAGGAAGAGGAGACCCTGACCGTTGAGGACGAACGACGCATGGTCACGGGGGAGTCGTGTGGTGCAGTTTGCGCTCTGGAAACTATCGCCGATCAGGAGGTTGTTGTTCTTGGCTTGGAAGGGCTCGCATTCGATCTCATTGGCGACCTTGGGGAGAGCCACGAGCTTAAAGACGTCGCCGGGGACGACGGCTTCAGAGATGGGGGGCAGGTTGCAGTCCTTTGCGGATGCGAGAGCCATGGTGACGGCGGCGATTGTGGCGGTGGCGTACTTCATGTTGAGGTATGTTTAATAGCTCGTTAAGTGAATTGGAAGCGAAAGTTGGATATTGTTGTAGATTAAATTAGCAAGTTGTGAGGTACTGCGTCTCACTTTTTATACGTCTTTTGGTCTCGTATCCGGATCCCTTGCAATGACGAAGGTGGTCCATCTCGGCGCTCATCTAGGCTATGATCCGCAACATCGTAAGCTCATATGACCGAGAACACGAAGCTTCGCGCAAAGGTTATTGACCACTACCCCATAATAAGTCAACGTCACCCATAAGCAGGGCCCCCCTGCTTTTTCGGGCTAAGGAAATCTATCGTATCTTATGCTCGTAAAGTAAAATGAAAGAAAATATATTTCTCTTCTCTTACTCTTTTTTCACTCTCTCTACTTCCTTCTTTTATCTTCTACCTCTCTTTTCTTTCTTTATTAAAATAATAGTAAGAAAGAGAAAGTAGGTCAAAAGAAGAGAGTAAAGGGAAGGAAGAGAAGAGAGAAGTAAAGAGAGAGGAGAGAGGAGAGAGGAGAGTAAATTACCGCGCTACGTAGTATAGAGTACGAAAACATAAATTATACTAACTAAGATTAGAAAGTACCGTATCAATACATACCCCTGCTTATGGGGTGACGTTTACTTATTATTGGGGTGGTCAATAACCTTTGCCGAAGCTTCGTTACCCTAGCAAAGGCTAACATCGCTATACTTGGCGGAGGAAATACCTACAACCCCGTGAACGCGGAAGCTGCAGGGAAGTAACCCGTGTATCGGGGAAATGTTTGCAGGGTAATGATCAGTGGTTACGGAATAAGCTTGCGATCGACGACACACGGATCGGAACATGCGCAGGTAATGCGCATAAAAATAGATTTTAAATTGCCGTCGTTGCCGGTATTGCGGTGTAACGTGTACTGCGTGTGGTCAGTGCGTGCAACAGTTCAGCCAATGCAACACCATCTACCCCATCAAAATATCCACCTATCATTTTTAACACGTGATAACTCCACCACTATGACAGCTCTTGTAAAAGCGATTGCGGTAATTAATTCGTAAGACGCAGAAGGTTAACTTTTATATCACGCAGCTATAAAAAGGTTTAGTGTTAATATTATAATATTAACGCGCCGGCACTAAAATGAAATATAGTTAAGGGCTGCAGCTGCCCAAAAACGCCAATTACTCACTCTACTACACGAATCAGAGCTAGTAAAATATATAGAAAAACTATTAAAACGTAGACTACTACCTTCTTAATCTATAGTTAAAAATTATAACGTACCTTACGGGTTCGTTAATCACACGGGTTCGTTAATTACTTTTACTAAGACTCTACTAAAACTACTACATTATAGCCTAAAATAGCCTAACCAATATGAGGCGCGAATCGGGGTGCGATTCGTGCCATATTAGGCTTAGCGTTAGGGTTTCTATCCGTATCTGGCTATTTTGTACCCCCCGATTCGCAGATTCCGACCCCCCCGATTCGCGCTCAAATAGGCTTAGCGTTAGGGCTAACTTAACCCCAAGTGCATCCCAGTATGGGCTGTATAGGGCTCCCAAGGTTGTCAAAGCATATAAGG